>NW_024080556.1:4982540-5216720 GCF_014754425.2 Oryx dammah | reverse complement strand
TATATAAAAGCCCATCAGGAATGCTGATATGAGTTTACTGATAAATGCAAAAATGACAAAACTGGTAAATGACTAGAGGACTTTAATCTATTACTTTTCACCATACAAATTTGCATTTCTGTGAGCAAGAATCATTTGCCTTATTAGTTTTCTACAGGTTATACACAGTTTGAAAAAAAAAATAGCTCAAAGAAAATGAAAGACACAAACCCCACAGAATCAAATAACCCAGAAAGATGTACTCTAAGTAATGATTAGTTGACTATTGAAAATACCCAGTAATCCCCACCCTGGAATTTTTTTCCAGCTTTATTAAGATACAGTTGACACAAAACATTGTGTAAGTTTAAGGCTTACAACATGATGATTTTATATATATATATATATATATATATAAATTTTAAAAATTGTCTTCAATCAACAGTATCAGCTGATATGACACAAATGTGTGGCCATTCAATTGATTATTGACCAGATGTTATTCAGTTGCTCAGTCGTGTCTGATTCTTTGCAACCCCATAGACTGTAGCATGTCAGGCCTCTCTGTCCATCACCATCTCCCGAAGCTTGCCCAAACTCATGTCCACTGAGTTGGTGATGCCATCTAACCATCTCATCCTCTCTCATCCCCTTCTCCTCCTACCTTCAATCTTTCCCAGCATCAGGGTCTTTTCTAATGAGTTAGCTCTTCACATCAAGTGGCCAAAGTTTTGGAGCTTCAGCTTCAGCATCAGTCATTTCAATGAATATTCAGGACTGATTTCCTCTAGGACTGTCTGGTTGGCTCTCCTTGCAGTCCAAGAGACTCTCAAGAGTCTTCTCCAACACCACAGTGCAAAAGCATCAATTCTTTGGCACTCAGCTTTCTTTATGGTCCAACTCTCACATCTATACATGATTACTGGAAAAACCATAGCTTTGACTATACAGACCTATGCTGGCAAAGTAATGTCTCTGCTTTCTAATATGCTGTCTAGGTTTGTCATTGTTTTTTTTCCAAAGAACAAGAGTCTTTTAATTTCATGGCTGCAGTCACCATCTGCAGTGATTTTTGAACCCAAGAAAATAAAGTGTCACTATTTCCAGTTTCCCCATCTATTTGCCCTAAAGTGATAAGACCGGATGCCATAATCTTCATTTTTTTAATGTTGAGTTTTAAGCCAGCTTTTTCACTCTTGCAAATCAGCCATGTGAGCCCGTTTTTCTGTTAGAATACACTTTAATTTCTTTTCCATAACATCTTTTTGAGATATATTTCACATAATTTACAACTCCCTCATTTAATGAATACACTTCAATGGTTTTTAGTATATTCACAGAGTTGTGCAACCATTACCACAATCAATTTTAGAACATTTTTATCACCCCCCAAAGAAATCTCATACTCATTAGAAGTCAATCTCCTTTTCTCCTAACCCCTTCCAATCCCTAGGCAACCACTAATCTATATTCTGGCCCTAAAATCTAGAGTTGCCTATCCTGGACACTTCATGCAAATAGACTTATAGAATAAATGTGGTGTTTTGTGACTGATTTCTTTAACCATATTTTTAAGATTTCTCCATGTGACAGAATGGTCAATATTCCATTTTCTATTCTTACTGAGTAATATTCCATTGTAGGAGAACGTCCTTGGTGGTCCTGTGGTTCAGAATCTGCCTTGCAGTGCAAGGGAAGCAGGTTCCATCCCTGGTCCAGGAACTAAGATCCCACATGCCACAGGACAACTAAGCCTGTGCACTGCAAGCTACTGAGCCTATGAGCTCTGGAGCCGGTGCACTGCAACAAAAGATCCCGCTTGCCACAACCAAGACCCGATGCATCCAAATAAATATTTGTTTAAAATTCCAGTGTAAGGATGTACCACTTTATCCAGTCATCAGATAATGAACATCTGTGTTATTCTACATTTTGTCTATGGTGAATAATGATATGAATATTCATGCACAAAACTTTGTGTATACATGTTTCCCTTTCTCTCCTTACACAACTAAGAGTGAAACTGCTATGTCATCAGGCGCCTTGTATGTCTAATCTTTTGAGGAACTCCCAGATGATTTTTCAAAGTAGCTTCACCATCGTACATTCTCATCATCAGGCATAAGGGCTCTGATCTCTCCTTCTCTGGTCCTCGCTGATAAGCTAGCTAGCATGAATTTAGCTTGTTGCTCTGGTGGAGCCACCAGCCTCCTCTTAACTGTTGTTGTTTAGTTGCTAAGTTGTGTCCAACTCTTCTACTACCCCATGGACCATAGCCCACCAGCCTCCTCCATCCATGGGATTTCCCAGCAAGAAATGGCTTGCCATTTCCTTCTCTAGGAAATTTTCCTGACTCAGGGATCTTGAACCCAGGTCTCCTGAATTGGCAGGCAGATTCTTTACCACTGAGCCACCAGGGACGCCCCCTCTTAATTACTTATCACCAAAATCCCCATTGTTTCTCAGGGCCCCCTTAGGCTTGGATTCCCTGCACTCCATTTCCAAAGAGGTCAGTTCCTTTCAGGGGAGCCTTGGAGCTCTCTTCTGGACTGCCTCTCTCAGCCTCTGCTCCAAAGCTGGGGAGCGGCGACAGTGGCCTGTTCTCTGAGTTGCCTCTTGGCTTTATGATCCAGGCACTGGACAAGGATGGTACCTTCCCTCTTCTAAGCTTGTATCTCTCAGGAGGGAACCTCCATCCTACCTGTGAGCTGTGGCAGGGGCAATGGAGGCCCAAGTGTTTCCAGCCTGCTGCACAGCCCCTCCTGGCATAGACTCTCCCCACTGTGAGTGGCCGCTCGGGGGAAGAAGGGGGTCTTGACTCTTGGCCATACTGTCCTGGAATTTGCCCTTTGCCACATGGAGGTGAGGGTGATGAGAAGTACCAGAGGCCTGCCCTTCCTGGAGAGATTCTACGGTCTTGACTAGGAGTTGGGAGCAGAAGGAACCCCCATGTTCTCAGCCACATCAGCCCAGAGCAGAGCCTCCATCACACCCAGCTTGTCTGGGACAGGGTTTGGCTCAAGCAGCATAGACTATCTTTTTGTAGAGATTTAGTAGATTTCCTGGAGTAAATATTTCTCCGTATTCACACCTGGACAGGGGGTGGGGGAGAAGGAAAAGGTGAGAAGATGTGGGAGATTAGTACTGACACATATACAGTGCCATGTGTGAAATAGATAGCTAGTGGGAAGTGTGGGAAATAAAACCCACTGGCCCAAACCTAAAGAATGGACTTGGAGACAGGAGGTGCAGTGGGAAGCGAGGCTCTGATGACAGTCTTGCAAGACTGGATGTCTGGTGGGCAGACACACCCATGGCAGTTACTACAACATTTCATACTCTGGCACGCAAGTCCCTTCCCCATTTCCTCACTGGTACTGAGTACTACGGGTGAACAGTCTTCCTGAATGTCACTTAGGTTCATCCCCTTCCTCTTTATTGGGTGTTCCCCTCAAAGTCGTGTTTCCCCCTGTCCTGTACACTTATTCCCTCTCTTATGTTTTGAATTCACCACTAGAATGAGCCCATCCCAAACCCCTAAGCATTCTACTCTCCCTTTGTTTGCCCAGACTTTTCCCTTTTGTAGCCTTTAGGCAAGCTGTCATTCAAAGCTAGCTAACCTTGAAAATGGACCACTTTGAGTTTTTATCTCTAACAGGAAGCTGCTGTATAGGCCAAAACTCAGATCAGTGCTCTGTGGTGATGAGACCGGTGGGATGAGGGATGGGGTAGGAGGGAGCTCCAGGAGGGAGGGGATATACGTATGCATATAGCTGACTCACTTCATTGTACAGCGGAAACTAATGTTAAGCAATTACACTCCAACTAGAAAGAGTCAAAAATCAACAGCAAAAATAATTTAAATTAAAAAAAATTTTTCACTGCTTTCTTTATGCATTAAGGACAATTTCCAGAGATCCAAATCTTCAACTTTTTAAAATAATCTTACCAATTATGATTGATTCCTTGGAAGTGGTCCACAAATTTCCTCTCACTACCACTCTGGAAGTAGAACTTCCCTTCAGTTCTATTATACATCAAGAATTATAACTGTAAGGGTGACTTTTAAGTTGTATATTCATATTGAGTTTATCCTTTGTAAATTCACAAAAAAATTTTTATGTGAATGATGTTAAATTGGCAGAATATTTTGTTTTTGACTGATGCATTAAAAAAAGATATTTAACACTCTTCAGTTCAGTTCAGTTCGGTTCAGTCATTCAGTCATGTCGACCCTTTGTAACCCCATGGACTGCAGCATGCCAGCTCTCTATGTCCATCACCAACTTCCAGAGTTTACCCAGACTCACATCCATTGAGTTGGTGATGCTATCCAACTGTCTCATCCTCTGTCAGCCCCTTCTCCTCCCACCTTCAATCTTTCCCGGTTTCAGGGTCTTTTCAAATGAGTCAGTTCTTCCCAAAGTATTAGAGTATTAGGCCAAAGTATTAGAGTTTCAGCTTTAGCATCAGTCCTTCCAATGAACATTCAGGGCTGATTTCCTTTAGGATGGACTGGTTGGACCCTCAAGTGTCTTCTCCAACACCACAGTCGAAAAACATCAATTCTTCGGCGCTCAGGATAGCTCAGTTGGTAAAGAATCTGCCTGCATGAGAGAGATCCCTGGGTTGATCCCTGGGTTGGGAAGATCCTCTGGAGAAGGGAAGGGCTCTCCACTCCAGTATTCTGGCCTGGAGAATTCCATGGACTGTATAGTCGGACACAACTGAGTGACTTTCACTTCATTTAGCACTGGCAACCCACTCCAGTACTCTTGCCTGGAAAATCCCATGGACGGAGGAACCTGGTAGGCTGCAGTCCATAGGGTCGCTAAGAGTCAAACGCAACTGAACGACTTCACTTTCACTTTTCACTTTCATGCATTGGAGTAGGAAATGGCAACCCACTTCAGTGTTCTTGCCTGGAGAATCCCAGGGACGGGGAGCCTGGTAGGCTGCCATTTTTGGGGTCTCACAGAGTCAGACACGACTGAAGCGACTTAGCAGCAGCAGCAGCAGCAGCAGCACTCTTAGAGTGATATATTTACCAATGGGTGGTATATTAACCAAAGGGTGGTATATACAAAACTGAACTTTGAAGAGAACTCTCACTTATTCCTATACCACATTTCATTCTAATTTTTAAAGGGTGACAGGAAGTTCAAATAACAGTTAATTTATTTAAGTGGGAGGAAAAAAAAAACCAACCTGTCTCATAGTGAAAGATGAGTTATTAGCAGAACTGCTTCAAATTTCCTTTGTCCCAAAGTGCAATCACACCACTTGGTAGTTTTCTAGGTCCTTTCAATTGCAAAACCCACATTAGCAGTAATTTAACACTAATAGCTTACTGATTAATGCATAGCCCCCTGGGTGTATTGTCTAATCTATTCAAATAAACCTCAACACTGAAAAACACAAAGGGCTTATTTACCAAATTATCATATTCTAAGGAATTCTCACAAATAAGAAATTATCATATTCTAAGGAATGCTGACAAAGATCCATCTAGTTAAAGCTATCTATGGTTTTTCTAGTAATCATGTATGGATGTTAAAGTTGGACCATAAAGAAGGCTGAATTCCAAAGAATTGATGCTTTTGAAATGTGGTATTGGAGAACACACTTGAGAATCCCTTGGACTGCAAGGAGATCCAACCAATCCATCCTAAAGGAAATCAGTTCTGAATATTCATTGGAAGGACTGATGCTGAAGCTGAAACTCCAATACTTTGGCCACCTGATGCAAAGAGCTGACTCATTGGAAAAGACTCTGATGCTGGGAAAGGTTGAAGGAAGGAGGAGAAAGGGATGACAGAGGATGAGATGGTTAGATGGCGTCACCAAATCAATGGATATGAGTCTGAGCAAGCTCCGGGAGTTGGTGATAGAGAGGGAAGCCTGGCATGCTGCAGTCTATGGGGTCACAAAGAGTTAGGCCCGACCGAGTGACTGAACTGAAGGAATTCCTGTCATCAAACAATAATCCTTTTCTCTATTTACTTGGATTAGCACTCAGCTGATCCCCTAAGGCTCTGAGTGTGTGTCTATGTGTGTGTCTGTGTGTATGTGTGTGTCTGTGTGTCTGTGTGTATGTGTGTGTCTGTGTGTCTGTGTGTATGTGTGTGTCTGTGTGTATGTGTGTGTGTGGACAGGTTCCTCTGTCCATGGGATTTTCCAGGCAAGAATGCTGGAATGGGTTGCCCTTTCCTACTCTAGGGAATCTTCCAACCCAGGGATCAAACCCGCATCTCTTTTGTCTCCTACACCGGCAAATGGATTCTTTACTACTGTGCTAACTGGGAATCCCAAATTGACAATTAAGCTAGATATTTTTCTTGATGTTTTCCCAGTTCACCTGGTTACATTTTTTTTTTCCTTCAGCTCCTAGCATTCCTTTCACTAAAGATGTCATCAGATAGGTCAACTTTACTGCAGAATGTCTCCATGTTTCAAAATGACTCTCCCACAATTGATTTCTATCTCTATTTACCCCAATTTTAACTGACTAGTGCACTAAGTCACATTAAGTTGTAAGTGGACAAAAAAGTTTATTGCTTTACTCACACCAAGCTCCTCTGTCCATGGGATTTTCAAGGCAAGAGTACTGGAGTGGGTTGCCATTTCCTTCTCCAATTTCTATTTTATATGGTGATAAAGTTCAATATACAAAGTATCAACACAAAAAAAATACAGATGCTAAGAGTTCAAAGATAAATGAAACAAAGATCTGCGATTTCAATGAAGTAATAAACTAGCAAGAAAGATTTTTTTTCATAATATCTAGCATTTTTGGAGCTTCTGCTCTGTACCAAGTAATGTGCTAAGTGTTTTATTTACATTATCTTTCTTAAAATTCATGGAAACTTGTCAAGGTGGATATGACTATATTCTCTGTTATACATGAGAAACCTGAATCTCAAAAAGCAAAATCACGTATCTAAGAAGATGCCAATCCAGGCTTTGAACCTATATCCATCTGTCCCCAAAGCCAACATGAATAACACTTGTGCTACCAAAACAAGACAAAACAAAACCTTATATAAGAAAAAAGCACTTACTATGTCCCAAGCACTTTGTTGGGCTTCCCTAGTGGTTCAAACAGTAAAGCATCTGCCTGCAATGCAGGAGACCAGGGTTCGATACTTGGGAGTATCCTTCCCCTGGAGAAGGAAATGGCAACGCATTTCAGTATTCTTGCCTGGAGAATTCCATGGACAGAGCAGTTGGCGGACTATAGTCCATGGGGTCGCAAAGAGTCAGACATGACTGAGTAATTAACACACAAGCACTACGTTGACTGTTTTAAATTTCATCAAAATTAATACTCATTCAGTTCAGTTCAGTTCAGTCATTCAGCTGTGTCCAACTCTTTGTGACCCCGTGAATAACAGCACACCAGGCCTCCCTGTCCATCACCAATTCCCAGAGTTCACTCAAACTCATGTTCATCGAGTTGGTGATGGCATCCAGCCATCTCATCCTTGGTCGTGCCCTTCTCCTCCTTCCCCCAATCCCTCCAAGCATCAGAGTCTTTTCCAATGAGTCAACCCTTCGCATGAGGTGGCCAAAGTATTGGAGTTTCAGCTTCAGCATCAGTCCTTCCAAAGAACACCCAGGACTGATTTTCTTTTAGAATGGACTGGTTGGATCTCCTTGAAGTCCATGGCACTATCAAGAGTCTTCTCCAACACCACAGTTCAAAAGCAGCAATTCTTTGGAGCTCAGCTTTCTTCACAGTCAAACTCTCACATCCATACATGACCACTGGATAAACCATAGCCTTGACTAGATGGACCTTTGTTGCCAAAGTAATGTCTCTGCTTTTGAATATGCTATCTAGGTTGGTCAAAACTTTCCTTCCAAGGAGTAAGCATCTTTTGATTGCATGGCTGCAAGCACCATCTGCAGTGATTTTGGAGCCCCACAAAATAAAGTCTGATACTGTTTCCACTGTTTCTCCATCTATTTCCTATGAAGTGATGGGACCAGATGCCATGATCTTTGTTTTCTGAATGTTGAGCTTTAAGCCAACTTTTTCACTCTCCTCTTTCACTTTCATCAAGAGGCTTTTTAGCTCCTCTTCACTTTCTGCCATAAGGGTGAGGTTATTGATATTTCTCTCAGCAATCTTGATTCCAGCTTGTGCTTCTTCCAGTCCAGCGTTTTTCATGATGTACTCTGCATATAAGTTAAATAAGCAGGGTGACAATATACAGCCTTGACATACTCCTTTTCCTATTTGGAACCATGTCCAGTTCTAACTGTTGTTTCCTGACCTGTGGTCTGGTATTCCCATCTCTCTCAGAATTTTCCACAGTTTATTGTGATCCACACAGTCAAAGGCTTTGGCATAGTCAATAAAGCAGAAATAGATGTTTTTCTGAAACTCTTGCTTTTTCAGTGATGCAGAGGATGTTGGCAATTTGATCTCTGGTTCCTCTGCCTTTTCTAAAACCAGCTTGAACATCTGGAAGTTCACAGTTCATGTGTTGCTGAAGCCTGGCTTGGAGAATTTTAAGCATTACTTTACTAGCATATGAAGTGAAGTGAAGTCGCTTAGTCGTGTCTGACTCTTTGCAACCCCATGGACAGTAGCCAACCAGGCTCCTCCATCCATGGGATTTTCTAGGCAAGAATACTGGAGTGGGTTGCCATTTCCTTCTGCAGGGAATCTTCCCAACCCAGGCATGTGAGATGAATGCAACTGTGTGGTAGTTTGAGCATTCTTTGGCATTGCCTTTCTTTGGGATTGGAATGAAAACTGACATTTTCCAGTCCCATGGTCACTGCTGAGTTTTCCAAATTTGCTGGTATATTGAGTGCAGCACTTTCACAGCATCATCTTTCAGGACTTGAAATAGCTCAACAGGAATTCCATCACTTCCACTAGCTTTGTTCGTAGAGATGCTTTCTAAGGCCCACTTGACTTCACATTCCAGAATGTCTGGCTCTAGGTGAGTGATCACACCATCATGATTATCTTGGTTGTGAAGATCTTTTTTGTCCTGTTCTTCTGTGTATTCTTGCCACCTCTTCTTAATATCTTCTGCTTTTGTTAGGTCCATACCATTTCTGTCCTTTATCGAGCCCATCTTTGAGTGAAATGTTCCCTTGGGATCTCTAATTTTCTTGAAGATATCTCTAGTCTTTCCCATTCTGTTGTTTTCCTCTATTTCTTTGCATTGATTGCTGAGGAAGGGTTTCTTATCTCTTCTTGCTATTCTTTGGAACTCTGCATTCAGATGCTTATATCTTTCCTTTTCTCCTTTGCTTTTCGCTTCTCTTCTTTTCACAGCTATTTGTAAGACCTCCCCAGACAACCATTTTGCTTTTTTGCATTTCTTTTCCATGGGGATGGTCTTGATCCCTGTCTCCTGTACAATGTCACAAACCTCTGTCCATAGTTCATCAGGCACTCTATCTATCAGATCTAGTCCCTTAAATCTATTTCTCACTTCCACTGTATAATCATAAGGAATTTGATTTAGGTCATGCCTGAATGGTCTAGTGGTTTTCCCTACTTTCTTCAATTTAAGTCTGAATTTGGCAATAAAGAGTTCATGATCTGGGCCACAGTCAGCTCCTGGTCTTATTTTTGCTGACAGCATAGAGCTTCTCCATCTTTGACTGCAAAGAATATAATCAATCTGCCTTCGGTGTTGACCATCTGGTGATGTCCATGTGTAGAGTCTTCCCTTGTTTTGTTGGAAGAGGGTGTTTGCTATGACCAGTGCATTCTCTTGGCAAAACTATTAGCCTTTGCCCTAATTCATTCTGTCCTCCAAGGCCAAATTTGCCTGTTACTCCAGGTGTTTCTTGACTTCCTACTTTTGCATTTCGGTCCAGTCCCCTATAATGAAAAGGACATCTTTTTTGGGTGTTAGTTCTAAAAAGTCTTGTAGGCCTTCATAGAACCGTTCAATTTCAGCTTCTTCAGCGTTACTGGTTGGGGCATAGGCTTGGATTACTGTGTCCATGCCAGTATTCTCTCCTGGAGAATCCCACGGACAGAGGAGCCTGGTGGATGCTACAGCCCATAGCATCGCAAATAGCTGGACATGACTGAAGCAACTTAGCAAGAAGCAAGAATGAAGTCTGATTTTTAGAGTAAGGGCAAAGAGCAAGAACTCAGAATACCTTCCTCTCTTTATTTTTTTTTTAATTTTACTTTACAATTCTGTATTGGTTTTGCCATACATTGACATGAATCCACCACTGGTGTACATGCATTCCCAAACATGAACCCCCCTCCCACCCCCCTCCCCACAACATCTCTCTGGGTCATCCCCATGTACCAGCCCCAAGCGTGCCGTATCCTGCATCGGACATAGACTGGCAATTCGATTCTTACATGATATTATACATGTTTCAATGCCATTCTCCCAAATCATCTCACCCTCTCCCTCTGAGTCCAAAAGTCCACTATACACATCTGTGTCTTTTTTGCTGTCCTGCATACAGGGTCATCATTGCCATCTCTCTAAATTCCATATATATGTGTTAGTATACTATATTGGTGTTTTCCTTTCTGGCTTACTTCACTCTGTATAATCGGCTCCAGTTTCATCCATCTCATCAGAACTGATTCAAATGGGCTGAGTAATACTCCATTGTTTATATGTACCACGGCTTTCAGTCTTTGTGGAAAAGGACAGATGGGTAATCAGGAACAATTCTGGTGGGATAACCCCTGAAGACCACAGAACAATAGAGGAGGAACACCTCACCTACATTCTGCAGAGAAAACATGTAGGTTGAAACCTAAAGGACACATAAAAGTCAGGCAGATGAAAATGGAAGAGGGAGGTTGTTTGACACAAAGAGTGTGAAGATCTAGAGACAGGAGAGAGCAAGACTCACTCTCAGAAATAGGAGAAGTTTAGGAAGACTGCTGAAACTGAAAAAGAAAGGGTGGGAGGTAGGACTGGAGAGGACTCTGGATCCTAAAACACTTTGTGAACTTTAATAAGGAACTGAGAAAGTGTTCTGAGAGGAACGAGGAGCCCCTGAAAGATTTTAAGCAGGAAAATGCCATAAGCAAATACACCACTGAGCAAGGCCACTCTGACTGCTAAGTGGATGATGTGTTGGGCCCTGGCAAAGAAAGTTTAGGCACGGAAATCAATTAGGAGACTTTTATAGTAGTCCACAAGAAACATAGGGATAGCATAAACCAAGACGGTGACAGGAGGCATTAGGATAAAGAAAATTTTATTATACTTTTTATTAATTTGTTGTTGTTGCTCATCTGGTCAGATATACCTAATTAATAGATCTTTGACTGGGCATTATTGTAGTCATTAAAGGTGAATATTCAATATATTTTAGCTATGAGAATTTTTAGTGGAATTTTTACATATATAAATCTTCTAAAATGTGTAGATAGCAGCAGCTTCCCTTATTGATAAACTAGGGAAGTTTTCTAGCAGTAATTTGAGCACATCATTTGTATATTTAACCCTATACTTTTATATCCCAAAATGGTTTACACCAGGATTACATATACTAAGCATATAATTAACATCTATGACTAATAAAACTAAAGAACAAAAAGTCTTGATTGTTGCATGCAAAACTTTGTCATGGCTGTAAATTAAAAAGATAATTAGCTTACCAATACTTCTTAGAACATTATGTTGGTTACTGTTAATTGCAATAAAGTCCATAGAAATACCAAGCATTCATCATAACTGACTCCATATATAAGGCACAGTTTTTAATAACGTAACAAGTTAGGTTTCCTAAAGGTGTAGTGTGAAATAGTAACCTGAGAAAAATGGAAGCTCACTTACAGTAGAGCCAAGGTTGAAACAGGCACCTAAAGAGAATAATAGTTGATAAACAGCTACTGCAGTAGAGATGCACTTTCTAATACTTTCTACTTGATTTCCTACCTGTAAATTCATTTGAGATTTGTGACATGAGATACTGCTCGTAAGAAAAAACAGCTTGCTATCTAACTTTTTTATTGTATTATATGCCACATTTTCCCAATGATTTAAGATTGCCTAAGTAGATAAAAAATAAGACCTAAGAAAAGCTTGGGAAAATAAGATAGACCTACTCGAGAGGCAACCTACTTAAGTTAGGCTGTGTTCACAACTTGAGTCCAGTAATTATTAATCCTCTCTTGCCTCAATTTCTTCATCTGTAAAATAGGAATAACAACAAAATCTATGTCATAGGGTAATTGTGAGAATGAAACAGGATAACCCATATAAAGTACTTTATAAGATAAATATTTCATAGTAAGTGCTTGATAAGTATTAATGACAATGTCTTAAAAATACATATATGTGAATAAATTCTCCATACTCCAATGTTCATAACCAAAATACCAACAATTGATACCAACTATTCTTCTTCCTTAGAAAGAAGGTAATGTTACAGTGGATATCCTTCTAGAGAGAATCCATTGTAATGGAACAGAGCATCCTCAACACCTTTATAGTAAACACAAAGATGGGGTGCTTCAAGGCTCTTATTTATTTATTTATTTTTAGCTGCAAACATGCAGCATATACCTGGGATCTAACCCATGCTTCCTGCAGTAGAAGCATGGAATCTTAACCACTGGACTGCCAGGAAAGTCCCTCCAAGGCTCTTTCTTATCAGGTCCATCCACATAGGCCAGCAAAGGTACGTCAAAATATTATTCAGTTTAAAAAAATTCTGACCTAGACCAATTTGGCATGATACCAACGGATGTCTTGACAATGGTCTAACCAAACCAAAGAATAAAATGTAGAGTATCTAGAGTAATGGATTGGATATTTTCCAGGCAAATCTCCATAAATATTTTTCTTAGCTTTTCTATGCATTTGAAGGTGATCCAAGAGCACTGGACTGGAGCATGCATTCTCTTAAAACTGATGAGCAATCTTGTGTTTAAAGGCTCTTGGAGATTATGTAAACTAGGAGAAAAGAATTGTCAGGAAGAGGTGACATATCTTTTCAACATTCCAGGAGAGTTCAATAAACAAGTCCCACAGCCAGTCCATCTATAGAAAGGTAATGTCTTCAGCTCTGGCCTGGGAAATTGAGAATTTAAATATATAAACAAATACTTCCAAACCTGAGCTCTGAGAACTGCTACATTGCATAGTAGTATATTAAAGCTTCTAATTCATTGTCTGTACAATCTCTATTTATTAGTGCAAATTATATGACAAGACCTGTATTAAGCCCCAAGAAAATGTCAATGAACAATTCAGACAAGACCACTACCTACCAGGAATTTACATGGCTGAGTTGGAGAGACATGAGGAGGTGTTAGGAGTGCTCTTTTCTTCCCTCATCTTGTAGCTGATATTAAATAAGACACAGGAGACAGGCAGCAATAGATCAAAATGTCCGGCCTCTGTAGCTACAAATGGTTGGACAGCTCAGAAGCTTTGAAGACCTTGGAAAGACATTTAAACTCCATTCTATGTGCAATGAAATGGGTTGAAGGATTTTATATAGGGACCAGCATTATATTCAGAGAAGGCAATGGCACCCCACTCCTGTACTCTTGCCTGGAAAATCCCATGGATGTAGGAGCCTGGTAGGCTGCAGTCCATGGGGTCACTAAGAGTTGGACATGACTGAAAGACTTCACTTTCACTTTTCACTTTCATGCATTGGAGAAGGAAATGGCAACCCACTCCAGTGTTCTTGCCTGGGGAATCCCAGGGATGGGGGAGCCTAGTGGGCTGCCATCTATGGGGTCACACAGAGTCAGACAAGTCTGAAGTGACTTAGCAGCAGTAGCAGCATTATATTATTTGAATTTTTTTTTAATGCCATGATGTCACATATAGGAGTTTGGTAAAAATCAAAAGTGGAAGAAAGAAAGCACTAAATGGATATGAAGAGTTGATAGCTCAGACTAGAATCACAGTGAGGGAGTGGAGGAGTGAATGGATTTGAAAAACATTTTGTAGAGAAAACTAAGCTCTTTAATTTTTAAAATGCAAACGCATTTTACAAACTGCCTCTTAACTGTCTGAAATGGTTTCAGAAGACTTAGGAAATGTTAATAAGAACAGCTCCTCCAAAATTCTATCCATTCATATTCTTGACAATAAGAAACAAGTAGGAAGCACTGTCCTTGCAAAAACACTCCACAAACTCATCAATAATAAATGCCCTATTCCTAAAATTAGAAGTCTAGGCAGCCCTGATCTCAGTCCAAACCCCACTGGGATAAAAATATTGGAAAGGGGGTAGATGGGTGAGGTAAGTGTACTCAGACTTCAGTGATGTATGGTGAGTTACAGCAGAGCCATCAAAAGGCAAAGCAAGAAAAAGAGAACAAATGTTGTTAAGGATGTGCTGAAACAGAGTTTCAAGCAATGAATAAGATTCGCCGGATGCTCAGATGGAACAGCAGTTGAGCGTGCTGGGTGTGTGACAGTCAGAGACCAACTGGCTCTTTTTGTATCTAAGAATCGATTTTAAAGGAAGATAGACTCTGTAATAGTGGCTGAAATCATGAGGAAAATGATTGCCATTTGTGTCTGCAATGTGTTCGGGCAGGATGACTATTGAGAACCTGCTATTTCACTTTTTTTTTCAGTCAGATGTACAACTAGCAGTTGCTGAATATTAACACCTTTGTGTTTTATGCTCAGGAAAGAAAAATAATGATAAAAGCTTTATGACTTTTCAGAAATATTTCACTTCATATAAAGAGAACTCACTCAGTTGTGTCCGACTCTTTGTGACCCCATAGACTGTAGCTGACCAGGCTCCTCCCTCCATGGGATTTTCCAGACAAGCATACTGGAGTGGGTTGTCATTCCCTTTTCAATGGGATCCTCCCAATCCAGGGATCAAACCCAGGTTTCCCGCACTGCAGGCAGACTCTTTACCATCTGAGCCATCAGGGAAGCCCTCACTCATATATTATCTCACTTAATCCCTAAATAGTCTAATCTCTTATTAACATATCAAGCTTTTGCCACCAAAAAAAAAAAAAGGCTGGATGTCTTGATTGACATGGCTTAAGACATGTCTTAGGGAAAATGCTTCTCTCCCATCTGTTTGGAGATGGATACTTAATTGAAGTCTCAGCAAATGCTATTTCTTAGTCACCTAATCATGCCATCTCACCTAAGATATCATCTATTAACCATTTCAGCTGCCCTTTAAGGTGGGTTGTGGTCCTCTGATGAATACACAAAAATTTTGCCTGATAATCATTGCCCTTTTGGGTCAGTTTTTTAAAAGACTTTTCTGCCTCACTGCAGATGACTGGCAAGTACAGAGAACAAAATGCGGGAGGAGTTTCTCGTTCTGCATCATCAATGAAAATTTTCAACCATATGTTACAATTTCAGATTACACTCAAAATGAACCACTCAACATGGTTATTGGCATCTTTGAACCACAAAATGCACTTCTACACAGATTCT
Source organism: Oryx dammah (assembly GCF_014754425.2). NCBI lineage: Eukaryota > Metazoa > Chordata > Mammalia > Artiodactyla > Bovidae > Oryx > Oryx dammah. The sequence goes on along the minus strand of NW_024080556.1, from coordinate 5,201,340 downwards.
CCTAAATTAGTACTAAAGTGAAAGCAGTAGTAACCGAAATTGTAGTGAAAATGTTAAACATGTATATTGTCAACTCAAAACAAATGCTTTCAGAAGCATCAAAAAATAAGTCAAGCTCTAAAAAAGGTTGTTTATATTTCCAATTTGCTATTTTACAGAAGAACCAGATAGAAATGGTCAATCAAATATAAAAATTTTAAAGGTAACCTGGGTTTCTGTAATGATATTGGTGTCAATAAAACAGCTAATTCTATGAAGCAAGAGACACATCTAGCTTATACAGAGGGCACTGGATGTTGTTATGGATTTTGTAATTTGTGTGCTAACTCACACAACATTGTCACCTTTTTCAGTTAAAACATCTCAAAAACTTTCACTGGTTCTGAATCACTCCAAATTAATTCACAATTCAAGAAATAGCCATCATTCAAATTCTTTAATGTTCTCTACCAATAAAAATCAATTCAAATGTGTTAGTCTCACCAGGCATGATATAGACCCACTGAAAATATGGCAAAATTAAATAAACTGAAACTGTAAGATAGTCATACAGAATGCCTAGTTTTGCAAATATATTATATTCCAATGAATAATATTCAATTTGAATTATTTTAATCTTGTACATTGACTTAAAGAATTAAAATTATATGAATAAGTTGTAGAGAATTCTGATTTCAAAATTCAACATTTACTAAGAGTTCTAGGAATTTTGTATGGTTGTGTGAAATTCACTCAGTTGTGCCTGACTCTTTGCTACCCCGTGGACTGAATTCTCCAGGCCACAATACTGAAGTGGGTAGCCTTTCCCTTCTCCAGGGGATCTTCCCAACCCAGGGATCAAACCCAGGTCTCCTGCATTGCAGGCGGATTCTTTACCAGCTGAGACACACAAAGGAAGCCCAAGAATACTGGAGGAGGTAGCCTATCCCTTCTCCAGGGGATATTCCTGACCTAGGAGTCAGACCAGGGCCTCCTGCATTGCACGTGGATTCTTTACCAGCTGAGCTATCAGGGAAGCCCTTTGTATGGTTACCATGCCTATAAAATACATATTTGGAATATTTTGAGTAAACAATATCAAAAACAGCTAAGGGACAACTAGCTAATTATTTGCACTCTAGTTTTGTTTTGTCTTGTTTTTTCTACATTCAAACTGCTTTTTTCACATATGAGAGTGAAAAATGAGAGTGTCAGTTGATAAACTGAGTTAAGAAAAAAAAAGCTATATTGATGAAGTATAAAGAGGTAACTAGACAAACATTGCAAAGACATTCTGGAAACATCAATTCTTGTTTGCCATTTTGGAGGTAAAATCATTAGCTGGACACTAGCAAGGAGATCGTTTAGAGTAGTCTGTCATTAAGAAAGCTGCCCAAAATTATCAAAGAAAATAATTTCAGCTTATTATGGATTCTTCTGGAAACCTTGCAAGGTTGCTGTGGAGCATAAATCACAGGCTGTTTCTATAATGCATGCCAATGTCCATCTATAACAATCTGCACCATCTCAACAGTTACCATGAGAAAGCAATGTAATTCTACAGTATATTTAAAATATATGCATCAGCTCAGTCGCTCAGTCGTGTCCGACTCTTTGCGATCCCATGAATTGCAGCACGCCAGGCCTCCCTGTCCATCACCAACTCCCAGAGTTTACTCAAACTCACATCCATCAAGTCAGTGATGCCATCCAGCCATCTCATCCTCGGTCATCCCCTTCTCCTCCTGCCCCCAATCCCTCCCAGCATCAGGGTCTTTTGCAATGAGTCAACTCTTCGCATGAGGTGGCCAAAGTACTGGAGTTTCAGCTTTAGCATCATTCCTTCCAAAGAAATCCCAGGGCTGACCTCCTTCAGAATGGACTGGTTGGATCTCCTTGCAGTCCAAGGGACTCTCAAGAGTCTTCTCCAACACCACAGTTCAACTATGCAGTGGTAATATTCAATATAAAACATGACTGCAAATTCAAATATCTAATGTATATACATATTTCATATACTGATAGTAGTTTTGTTTTTTTTTTTAATTTCTGGTCCATGACATTTTTGTAGTCAGCCCAAGGCATCCACCTGGAGAGTTATGGGAAGACAGGTAATTAGTGTTGCCTGAGCACCAAACACTTGATGCTTTCAAACTGTGGTGCTGGAGAAGACACTTGAGAGTTCCAGCAAAGATATCAAATCAGTCAATCCTAAAGGAAATCACCCCTGAGTATTCATTGGAAGGACTGATGCTGAAGCTGAAGCTCCAAAACTTTTACCACCTGATGCGAAATGCCGACTCATTTGAAAAGACCCTGATTCTGGGAAAGACTGAGGGCAAGAGAAGAAGAGGGCAGAGGAGGATGAAATGGACAGATAGCATCACTGACACAATGAACATGAATCTGAGTAAACTCCAGGAGATAGTGGAGGACAAAGGAATTTGGCATGCTGCAGTCCATGGGGTCGCAAAGAGCAGGACATGACTTACTAACTGAACAACAACTGTTATAGAGAACATGGTGAAGCTGTGAAGTTTTTTTCACTAGGACCTAAGGACTTTGTATCTAGAGCAGCATTTCTCCTAAGAGCGCTACTAGCATTTTTGGAATGGCGATTCTTTATTGCTTATGGTTAAAAAATACTTAGTGTGTCTGGTTCTTAGGTTCAGTTCAGTTCAGTCGTTCAGTCATGTCCGACTCTTTGTGACCCCATGAATTACAGCACACCAGGCTCGGTTCTGAGGTAGTAATCATCAATAACATTCTCCAATCACTGTGACAGGTAAGAACAGCGCCTAGGCCCCCATGACCACATTTCCAACTGTCTCTTTACAGAAGTACTGACACTAATTGAGAACCAGTGACTTAGAAGTGGGGGGGGGGGTGCGGAACACAAATGACTATAAAGAAAAACAATAAGAAATGGAAACATCACTGGATCAGGGTTCTTGTACCTCCAAAAACACATTGATAACAAATATCAGCATGTCCCGGAAGGGCACTTAGAAACTTCCAGGAGGTATAAGAAAGCCACAGAATGTGTGTTAACACTTCACCATTCCTTTTCACGAAAAGCTGCAAGCTCTAAAAGTTGCCCCAGTCACTTCTAACTTGGGGCAGGTGTGGTTACATGGAAGTAATAGTAGAAGATGACAGAGAGAAAAGTGTCAGGTTATAGATAGGTAAAATGTAAACCAAGAGTGGCTCCATGCACTACTGAGGAGAGACAGAGATGAGAGGCTTGAGAGGGCTGAGTGTTTATAAACTGAGGGCAAAGAGAAAGATAAAAAGAGGAGGAACTGAAGACTAGAAGCGAAGAGCCCAACAATGGCCTCTAGACATACACATCCATATACACCCCAGAAGTCATTAGTCCAGGAATCCCAGTATTTTCACTACATTTGCACTAATGGTATAAAAACAACAGATGTGCTTTTGTTTTTAGCAAACATCAAAGTGGTGACACCAAACTAGCTGTCATATTCTTCACAAATTTGCAGGAGACAGGTGGGAAACCAGTTTAACTTAACAATATCCTAGATGAGCAATAATAAAAGTTATAAATTTTATTAAAATATCTATTGTATTCAGTCTTATCACTTGGGTACATGTCTTTTTCATGTTTTGTTTGACTAAATGGGAAGTGAACTGAAGCTTTCTGCAGCCTACTTCAGTACCATGCTATCTTGAGCACAAGCACTTGGGTAATTTGAGTTACAAGCTGAACTAACCCTTTTTTTCTCATGAATCTTCATGTTTACTTGAAAACCTGACTGATAGACAAACTGGTTATTCAGATGTCTACGAATAATTTCGTAAGAATAAATGAATGGATCCTGCTGCTGTCAAGGAAAGCTGACAGTATTTGTTTCAAATGACAAAATATGAGCTTACAAGTGAAAATTAGAATTTCAGAAAGCTTATTTCTACCACTATAAGTTTCATAACTTCCCAATACTTAAAAAAATTTCTGATGAAATTAGTAATGACTTTAACAAGGGATTTTTAATGTTGTTTAACTAAATGTTCTATTTGGGGAGATATACAAAACTAAGAAACCAGAGGGCTTCTCTGGTGGCTCAGATAATAAAGAAACTGTCTGCAATGCAGGAGACCGGGTTCTATCCCTGGGTCAGGAAGATCCCCTGGAGAAGGAAATGGCAACCCACTCCAGTATTCTTGCCTGGAAAATCATATGGACAGAGGAGCCTGCTGGTCTACAGTCCATGGGTGGTAAAGAGTCAGACATGACTGAGTGACTAACACACACACACATGAAGCCATCATTTTCCAAATGGACAACGCATGACATAACAGAATCATGTATGGATTAAAAAATCCATTCCAAGGGCAAATTAGCCCAGTGGACTTTAACAAAACTGAATATGAAAAGTTCCTGGGTACAGTTTCAGATTCTACTTTGGAACTCACCTGTCTAGTGTTGTGCAGAAGAATATACAAAATTATATGCAAAAGGATTAAGTGCCCCACTTTTTCCCAGCAAAAACTGACACTGGATTTTCTTCAACACAAATATCAAATTTCAACAGTTTGAATCAGATGCATGTATGAAAAACTGTCTTACTAAGCTAGATATGAAAAATTATAAAACAATGTCATTATTCTAACTATGTTGTTTTTAAAAAATCTCTGTTATCAGAAGAATGTGTTCTTTTGTTGACACCTATTGGGCTTGAGACTTATTCTTAAGTGATTAAATAAATATTTAAAATGTTTTCTGCTTCAATTTTAATATGATAAATGTCAATACATATAAGCCATATCAACAAGAGATATTTCAGGTTCTCAATAATTTTTAAGAGTATAAAGGAGTCCCAAACTGCTGCCCTGAAGCACGGATCAACCACCTTCCATGATAGCTATATTTGAAAACCTGGAACTTTTAAAACAAATATTTTAATAGTGTCCCTTCCCCAGTAATTATGTTAGTGATCTCTACCAATTCACTGGAGAGAGGCCCACTCACTTGGTGACTCTTAATGCCCCAGGGACAGATTCTCATTCAAATCAGCGATGAAAGTAGATCATCATTTCTCCAGCTTGGTTCCGACTGCAGATGATGTTTGCTTGCCCATATTCACAATATTGAAAGAAGCCACATGCTCTTCTATCAGGGTCTTATTCAAACACCTATCTGTTCAAGTGTGTAAAAACTTACCTTTTATTTTACATTTCGTCAATCAATAAATATTTTTCAAAGACCTTTGTTGCCAGTTGGTGATGTCATTAACACAACAAAAATGAAACAAGCCAAAAATTAACTTCACATAGAGTCTTTTATAAAACTTATGCTAAAAATATTTGATATTTTCCTATTTATTGAGCATTATCAAATGAGGAAATAATTCTAGTATACTTTATATTAATTTTTAAAAATCAGATTTAAATAGCTTTTCTATAGACACATGTGAACACATATTCATCTGTAAAACTACTGGTATTCACCAAGCTTCCATATAAACAGTAATTATCTATTCTTGATTTTTTGGTGAGCTTCTGCTATCAAAAGTAAAACATGTATGGCCTAGCACCATTGTAAACATTAAATCTATTACTGACTTAATGTTTTCCTAAATTACTTTTTAAATTCCTACTTGTTATATGTTTCTTCTTTCACAGATTCTTTAACTGAGACTTATTTTCTTTTGTGTTAATAAGGCATTTTGTTTGGTTTTGTTTATTTATTTATTTTTGGCTGCACTGGTTCTTCACTGCTGCATGAGGGCATTCTCTAGTTGTGGAGAGTAGGGGCTACTCTTCATTGTAGTTCGTGGGCTCTTCACTGCAGTGGTCTCTCTTGTTGTGGAACACAGGTTCTAGGCCCACAGACTTCAGTAATTGCAGTACTCGGACTCAGTAGTTGTGGCGCATGAGCTTAGTTGCTCGTTGGCTTGTAGAATCTTTCTGGAACAAGCATCAAACCCATGTCCCCTGCATTGGCAGGCAGATTCTTAACCACGGGACCTCAAGGGAAGTCCAAGGCTTATTTTCATTTAAAATATCCTAAGTTAATACTGAAATGGATATTTCTCATTGCTGCCATGAAAATAAAATAGTCCCAGGTACTAAAATGGATAAATTGGACTTCACATAATTTTTTTAAAAAGCAGGCCCGGGACAGGCTTGCTGTTGCTCCCACTTCCTATTTGGTTTAGATTTCCCAGAAAGCTGTTTATGGGAGAACTAGGAAGCTGGGTCTATAACTGAGCTGTCAATCAGAAGCAATGGTGTAAGGAGAAGCCATATGGCTCACTGCTATTTTTCATATTGAGAAAAATAACAAATTTTTATATTCAGGTCCCACCAATATAATTACACTGTGTAGAGAAAATATGCTCTGGAATATATACAGTGATGTAGAGCTCTTTTTTCAAATCAACCAAATTAATGTGTACTGACTAAAAATCCATTTTTCTATTTTTTGAACCAGTGAAAAAAGTATAAGCAGATCATATAGTTAAAAGTAGAATGCAGTGATTTTTGAACTCAAACAGTCTGGGGTTTATTCCATTTGTGTGCAATGGATTTCATATATAAAATATTTGCTGAATGTTGTTCTGTGGGTTTAAATTGAGATCAGAATCATAGGTATTCTACACAGCATTGCATTCTAGTTAACAAAACTACTTTGGCACAGATTTCAGCATATGTATCCTAAAAAATTACTTCATGTTTTCTTTAATTAGATCATGTTTAAAATGCCATGAGGATGCCATTTAAAAGAACTACACTACATAACTAAGAACCATTTCTAAAGAAAAATTGCTTTTCCCCTTACTTATCTTTACTATTTTCCTTATTTTGCTTCTGATTGTTCACTACTTTTCTTGATAAGAGTAATAATAATGTGATCCACTCACCCACATGTAAATCACTGTAAACTTTCTTTATCTGAGGTTTTCACGTGTGTGTGTTGTGTGCATATTCATATGTACATGATAAACAATGTATATGTATACATATTACCTGTATACACATATAAGCATCTCCCTTGAAGCTTAGAAAATTGCATTTCTATAAATAGTTACTGAGTGAAAACTTTTCAATTTTTTGAGTTGATTCTGGGAAAATCAAGAAAATGCAACCTAAAAGAAACTTTATAACACATATGGATTGCAAAGATTAGCTGTCTTACTGCTAAAGGATGGAATTCAGGTTTCCTGAGTTCCTTGCTAATGAAAGAAAGCACTAAAGAAGGATAAACCTAAATGCAATTTTACTTCTAATATCAATAAATTGCATATACTCGATGAGAAATGGCTTTTAGTGGTTCTGTATGATGCAACCTCTCTATCATCATAAGGTAATTCAATAGAGCTTGGTAAAAAGGAATTAATTGGAATTTTCAAGTTCAATATTAGGTTCACTTAATAGCTTAAAGTACCTGATAAGTAGAGCACTTGCCTTGCTTTTGCTCCTCTGCTTTTAAATCTTGTTTATAAGAGTTTAATTTCAGTGTAATTATAGGAGTTAATCCAGTGAACAATAAGTGCCTGGTTCTACATATTTTCTCGGTAACCCAGGAAAAATTTAACTATATCTTTTGCATATCATAAGAGCATAGTGAGAATCACTGAATGACCAATCCAACTGTCTCCTTTATGATGGTTACAAGAAAGATCCAATGTATTAAAATGTGAAATCACAGGCAATGTGTTTGTTGGTCATGGTATATAAAGTACGGTCATCTCTCAATTATTTGAAGCATAGAATAAAAATTTTCTCTCTATAAAAAATATTTTTAAAGAGGAGAAGAGCATTTCTCATAGTGATTTTCCATCACACATTATTTTTATATTAATGCCCTTCAAAGGCTTTGAATTAAACAAATGTGTTCAAGTCTATATTGACTATCAGTATGTCACTTTTGGAGAAGGCAATAACAACCCACTCCAGTACTCTTGCCTGAAAAATCCCATGGACCGAGGAGCCTGGTAGGCTGCAGTCCGTGGGGTCACTAAGAGTTGGACATGACTGAATGGCTTCACTTTCACTTTTCACTTTCATGCATTGGAGAAGGAAATGGCAGCCCACTCCAGCGTTCTGCCTGGAGAATCCCAGGGATGGCGGAGCCTGGTGGGCTGCCGTCTATGGGGTTGCACAGAGTCGGACATGACTGAAGCGACTTAGCAGCAGCATCATGACACTTTAGAAGTTATTAAAATGCCATGATCCTGGTTTCTTATCTGCAAATTAAGGATTATAATAATACCCTCCTTGGAGGGTTCTATAAATTTTATTAATAAATGAAATGAGATGAACACTTATCAGGATATCTATCCCATAGTAAGTCCTCAGTAAGTGGGGGGGGTCAGAAAAACATTCTTGCAACATTGTGATAATAATAAAAATGACAAGAATAATGACACTGCTCTAAATATTTACATGGATTATCTCATTTAATTTTGAAACAACAACATAAGGTGAACACTGTTGTCACTCTTCTTTGTAAAATAAGGAAAGATGTAAGATGAGGAAAATGAGACAAAAGATTCAAGAAATATGCTAATGCCACACAGCTAAGAAAAGATAGGGCAAAGGTTGAATAAGTAAAGGTAGCAGCTATTATTATCATATTACTATCCTCGTCATCACCATCATCAACCCATCCTGTGATCTTTGTAGCAGACTAGGCTATAAAAGTGAGTTCTTGGGTATTTCCAAAGATAATTGCCTCCCCTTGGAAAGAATCCAGAATGAGCCCACATTAAGCTAAATTCTGCATTAGAGTGGGCTGTTATACAGTTGGGAGGATTTATTCCAAGGACCCACAAGGCACATGAAAGATGAATAGATAGAATTTGTCAGATATTCCTTTACCTTTAAACATATTCCAGTGCAGTGAAAGGAAAGAAGATAAAATCATTTCATCCTTACACAAAGGCATTTTAAACAATATTAACACAATTAACTTATCTGGTTGTCAGTCCCTAGGGAATGAAACACAGTCAAAGCTAAGCATGCACACCTCAATGAAATATGGTCTGTGTTACCAATGAATGATAAAAGGATTTTCATGTGAACATATAAGCCTACAGTGAAGTGGTTGAAAATTAAAAATGCAGCGCTTACTTAAGTGAAATTCAATAAAGCACTTTTATTCAGAAGTACTTCAGTCATTATATGTTCTTTATCTATTTAATTATCACAATATTTATATATATATAAATATGCAGTACTTTGAATATAAATTAATAAGAAATGTACACTTTCCTTAAAAAATATTTCAATCACTTATGATCATGTATGTATAATCTTTTTAAAACATTCATAGAAAAGATAATTAATAATTTCACAGAAACATTATATTACTTAAGTAAATCACAGAATAACTGAATACAACATTAATATAAATACATTCTCATTACTTTTTCAAAAACCTAGATAAAACGTTCTAGATTTGTAATCACAGACATTTTGAATGTGGCTTCAAATGACTTTTTTACTTTTATAATTGTCAGCTTAAGGTATCTTGTGATTTTTCTTTTATCCAATTTAAAAATATGACTATTAAGAATGTTGTTCATTAAGAAACTTGGAAATATTCATAAAAATTGGAAGAATTAAAAATACAAGCTGTACCTGGAGATTCAATACTCATATCGATATTTCAAAGACTTGATAAAGTGAAATACCAGTAGAGCACTTCATCACACAAGACTGTTAATGGAGAATCACCTGAATATGACATCTGATGACTCGGGAAATATACTCAAAGTCATTAGATTGTCGAGTTTTCATGTCTCAGTTCTGTGCTGCCTCCTACATGACAATCATGTTCCTCCCATGCTAAGTAGGAATGAAATCGAAAGCAAGATCTCACCACCCACAACTACTTAGCAGCAATTCTTCTTTCACTTCTTCACATACTTCAAGATATATGTCAACTCAAGATCAGAGACCAGAAAGGATACCCTTTGAATGGATTCATTGCCCGCCCCACCATTGTATGTTTTCCATTGGACTCTCAGACTCAAACCTGGACAATCAATGAAAGGGCAGAGGTAACAGATTAACAGTACACGGAAGAAGGAAGGGATTTTTACTATCCAAGAGACTCTATATTTTAAGATGGGTCATTTGTCATACTCCCAGTTAACTAGTAATCATCTTCCTAATTATAATTAGGACTAATTGTTAATTAGTTGAAATCATTTTAGTCATATTGAAGGTCAATTGAAAATGTTGGATCTTAGCAATGGAAATGAAACCTGGAGTCAGAAAGACCCCTTCACATACTCCTTTACACATTCATTGTACAACCGGGAAAGCTTCTTATTACCTGTGAGCTTCTGAGTTGAGATTTGTGACTAAGGATAACAGTACATGGGCTTCCCAGATGGCTCAGTGGTAAAGAATCTGACCGAAATACAAGAGACACAGGTTAGATCCCGGGGTCCAGAAGATCCTCTGGAGGAGGAAATGTCAACCTGCTCCAGTATTCTTTTTGGGAAAATCCCATACAATCCATAGAGTAGGAAAGAGTCAGACATGACTGAGCATGCACGCAGCAGGGAAGGATAACAGAACTTACTTAACCGGATCACTGTGAGAATTCAGATGCTTAGCTTGAGGCTTATGCTTCAAGGATGGTTACTGTTACAATTGCTTCTACAAGACACCACTAATTACAACTGAAGTCCAAGGTCCTGGTGGCAGTGCAAGAGACCCACGAGCTTCAGGCGCCATTTGCTAACCTCTGGTCACCTTCCAAGACCTCCCTTCTCACCCAAAGCTGTCATTCTCCTTGGTCAGTTTTCCCCCTTCCTCACAATAATCTGTAAAGTTACGGGAGACTGCTACTGCTAATCATTTGATTCAAGTTATTCACACTAAGGGATGAATAAGGCTTTTTTTGGTGGGGGGTGGGTGGGCTTTTTTCAATGCCCAAACAATCAACAATTGAAATACTGGAGAAGTTTTTCTCTCTATGCAAAGGAAAAGCTTCACTACCTTAAAAACAAAAACAAACCTTCCCAGTACCTATATACTAAGTTGTGTCTCTTTGCAACTCCATGGACTATAACCCACGAGGCTTCCCTGTCCATCTGTCTCTATTTCCCTGAGTTTGCTCAAATTCATATCCATAGAGTCAGTGATGCATTACAACCATCTCATCCTCTGCTGCCCTCTTCTCTTTTGCCCTCAATCCTTCACAGCATCAGAGTCTTTTCCAATGAGTGGGCTCTTTGCATCAGGTGGCCAGGTATTGGAGCTTCAGCATCAGTCCTTTCAATGAATATTCTACTTCACAGTATTGTTATGACAATCACATAAGGTACTGGATGAGTAAGGGGCTTACAAAAATTTCCTGGCCTAAAGTAAGCACCCACTAAACACTGAGTGTTTTTTAATTAAAACTTGAACTTTACTAAAGAAGGTGTTGAGGCCTTTGCTGGCTAGATAAATACTTTGTAAAACTACTTACAAGGGGGGAAAAAGGAAATAAGTATGGTTCACTCATTTTTGCAAAGACTTTTGAAAAAAAAAAAAAAAAGGCAAGGTTTCCAGAAGCTTGCTGAAAATAATGGGGAAAACCTTGAACCATGCCACCCAAAGCAGTTAATATAATTTCCCTAACCCTGAGTTTAGCAGGATTAGGGCAGTTACACAGCTGAAAATTTTGTTCTTAGCATTCCTGAGCGCACAGATTCAGGGAACCGGGAATCTAATATAGGATCCTTGAAGTGCCTTCAAGATGAATGCAATATTCAGAGTCACCGAGCGCCTCACTTCCTCCTCCGGTCTCCGCTCCCTCCGCTCCCCGCACTCCCCACAGCTGGCGCCGGGAACCGCCGGGGGCTGGGAGGGAACGCGGGCGGGGGCGGCCACCCTCCGCCGCAGCCGCGGGGCCGGAGCCGCGAGTCGCGTGGCGACGAGTGGAGACCAGAAGAACTCGGTGGCGAGCACAGCTCTGCTCCTGGACCTGCCAAGTCAGACTCGGGTAGATCCAGAGGATCAAACCTAGGCTCCGTAACCAGCAGCTAGCACTTAGCGCAACCCAGATGTGCCCGGAGCAGCAGGTGAGTCACCCTGCCCGCCTCCCCACTCCAGCCCCGTGTCCAACAGGTTGGCCAGGGCGCGACTCCCGGGGGCCCCCAAGGATGCACTCCTAGCCTCACCTGGGCGCGGCGCTCGGCTTCTCCCTTTGCCGAGTTGTCGTTCCTATTTAAACTCCTGCCCCAGCCCACGCCTGTTCTAGTCCTTGTCTTTTTGCCTTCCCTTCTCCTAAAATGACAGCTTCGCTGTGTGCCGAGAAACGCGCCCAGAACACCTCCTCTCCAGGAAACTTGTAGGGACAGACTCGGCTGAACCGAAGGGCGCAAAGTGTCTCAACATGTGATGGGAGCTGGCCACGGCGACCCCTGGTTCGCAGTGATTCGCTGAGACTTAATCAAAAGTCAGCGTTAACTGCGCTCATTTCCCTACCAGGAGGTCAAAAATTAGGAGAGGAGGGTGCCAGAGTGATTGAGAGTGAATGCCAGCAAATGACACGCCTCGCGCGCCCAGGTCACCCTCCCCCACGTGCGCGCACCTCCAGCGACCGCTCCCCGGGAGGCCTATGAGGCCGCGCCGCAAAAGAAGAGGGAGGAATATACATCCCGAAGTTGCAAAAGACTCAGACCCGGTTGCCCCTTCCTTAGCTGCTGAACTTTTCGTTTTGGTCCCCTGCAGGTGGGCGTGAGTCTCGCCCACCCCCTTGCTTACATTCCTTCAAGATTCGACGAGCCCTCCTCCACGGTAGACCTCCCTCCTCTTTCCCCTCCCCACCCGCTCCAGCGGCCGCGAGGCCTTCCACCCAAACACCTCCGGGCTGGAGGTCTCAGTTACAAAGTTGGAGAACGGGTAGTGAGTCCGAGAAGGACCACGGCGACCAACTGTGTGCCCGGCGGCTGTCCTCGGCTTGGTCCGCACGTGAGCGATTCCCTAGGGCGCCACCCCTCGTCTCCATCCCAGGCACGGATGCGCGGCTCCCGCGCACTCGCGGCTCCCTAGCGGCGAGAGGGAGAACCAGCACAGGGGGTGGAGAGAGGAAAGGTTCGCGGGTGGGAGGAACCCCCCTCGGGAGCCCGGGAAATCCCGGCCGTGCCTACCCCCTCCCCCTCAACTTCGAGGCGCTCTCCGGCAGCGGCGGCGAGGATGGAGCTGCCTCCCCGGGGCCGAGCGCCGCCGGACTCCTCGCTGGACAGCGCCTCCCTGACCTCGCTGGACTCCAGCGTCTTCTGCAGCGAGGGTGAAGGGGAGCCCCTGGCGCTCGGGGACAGCTTCACCGTCAACGTGGGCGGCAGCCGCTTTGTGCTCTCGCAGCAGGCGCTGTCCTGCTTCCCGCACACGCGCCTGGGCAAGCTGGCCGTGGTGGTGGCCTCGTGCCGGCGCCGCGGGGCCCTGGCCGCCGTGCCCAGCCCCTTGGAGCTTTGTGACGACGCCAATCCCGTGGACAACGAGTACTTCTTCGACCGGAGCTCGCAAGCCTTCCGCTACGTCCTGCACTACTATCGCACCGGCCGCCTGCACGTCATGGAGCAGCTATGCGCGCTCTCCTTCCTCCAGGAGATCCAGTACTGGGGCATCGACGAGCTCAGCATTGACTCCTGCTGCCGGGACAGGTACCCGCGAGGCGCCGGGGGCGGGGGCGCGGGGGGGTCGGGGCGGGGCAGCGGGCGCCGTGGGGATGGGGCGGCCGGGGGCAAGATTTGAGACTTCATCCAAGCCTCGCTCTAGCCAGGCCTAAGAATACTACCTGTGGCCGTTTAGGAGCCAGAAGAAGGCAGGGTGGCAGTGGGGGCCGGAAAGCATCAAAGCCAAGTTTTGATGGAACTTTTTGAACTTTCTGCTTTTTCTAGTGAAGGTATGCTAATTCATTTGTAATCAAGAGTGGTCAGGCCTGCAATAAATATCTGGTGATTGTAAAGATGAGTCAAAAATTATGCTCCAAAAAATGCACCTAAAAGGATGTAGGTTACAGTATAGAGAGTGGTGCTTTATCACACTTAGGAGGCTTCAGTTTTAAAACTTGGATAAAGAACTGCTTTAAATCCAGAAGACAGAAAGTTGGTTCTTTGTGAATAAGTGTGGCACTTTGGAGATCTATTATTTTGCAATTACTTTGCTATTATTACCATTTCATCATGAATATCTTTCCATTACCCACATTAAAAAAAAATTCCCTATTGCAAACTTCTGTTCTTGTTACAAGAAAAAAAGTAGGTCGTAAAATGCATTAATCTAAAGTAGCTTTGCTACGTATAATTTATTCTGTATAAACTTCTACCAAAAAAGCACCGTTTTAAAAGCAATAATCTTTCACATTTGAGTCCTGTGAAAAGACGGCCTGGGTAAAATATGGCATGAACTTGTTCTGCATGTTACTGAATTAAGAAGCATGACTTCACTGCCGAGTTTAATTCCCACTTCACTTCAGTATTTTTAAAAAGTTAGACTAATCACCAGGTTGTCTTCCCTAAAAGATACTTCAGAAGAAAGGAGCTGAGTGAAACGTTAGACTTTAAGAAGGACACAGAAGACCAGGAGAGTCAGCATGAGAGTGAACAGGACTTCTCCCAGGGACGTTGCCCCACCATCCGCCAGAAGCTCTGGAACATCCTGGAGAAGCCTGGGTCGTGCACAGCGGCCCGAATCTTTGGGGTCATCTCCATCATCTTTGTGGCGGTGTCCATCGTCAACATGGCCCTGATGTCAGCCGAGTTAAGCTGGCTGGACCCACAGCTGCTGGAAATCCTGGAGTATGTGTGCATCAGTTGGTTCACGGGGGAGTTTGTCCTGCGCTTCCTGTGCGTGAGGGACAGGTGCCGCTTCCTGAGGAAAGTGCCGAACATCATAGACCTCCTTGCCATCTTGCCCTTCTACATCACTCTCCTGGTAGAGAGCCTGAGTGGGAGCCAGACTACACAGGAGCTGGAAAACGTGGGGCGCATCGTTCAGGTTTTGAGGCTGCTCAGGGCTCTGCGCATGCTCAAACTGGGCAGGCATTCCACAGGTATTCAGGTTTCGTGATGCCTTTTCATTCGCTGTTGTTCTTAAACATTAGGGCTTTGACCAGGGTCCAAGGGAAGCGACTCTTGACTCTCAATTGACACTCAGAATACCACCTGCTATATTTCACACAATTATGATCTCCAGAAAGGTACTGAAATGCAAAACCTTGAGGTTGTTATCACAGGTAGAGAGGACAACTTGCCTCTCATACACTCTCTCCTTAAGACACGTGAGAAACTATTTAACCATATGTTCATTTTAATTTATTTTAACCCAGGTGCCCAGAAGATGTACAAAAATTAAAGACACACTGCTTCTGGAAGGTGCTACATAAAATATGCATAAGCAGCACATAAAAAGATATGCACAAATTATATATGATATATAGGAACATAAGTCAGTTTCTTTTCTGTGTCGAAGGAAATGTTTTTCACACTAGTTTGTTGGCAGAAGAGAAAGTCAGTCCTCCAGGACCTTCTCTGGCTATGCAAAAAGAGGACTGGGCACTGGGGGCCTTCTCATAATTTGGGGGGAAACAGTGGAAATATTTGCTTTAGAAGTAAAAGGGTCTTTTCGACCCTTTGGACTGTAACCCACAAAGCTCCTCTGTCAATGGGATTTCCGAGGCAAGAATGCTGGAGTGGGTTGCCATTTCCTCCTCCAGGGTATCTTCCCATCCAAGGGATGGAACCCACATCTCCTGCATCTCAGGCAGAGTCTTCACTGTGAACCATCTGGGAAGCACCTACAAGAAAGCTAAAGACACTAATTAAATGCCCTGTCTAGTATCCGAGAATTTTTTTGTCCTGAACTGGGGAGGCATAAGAGAGACAGTAACAATAATGCCTTAGCTTTTTGTTATGTATCCATAAAGCCTTCAAAATCTAAAGAACACTCTCTATAGAGAAATATCTACACAACACACACACACACAATTGTACATGAAAAATTATAGGCAAATCAGAGGAAATCATACAAATCCATTAAAGATGATGCTTCCATCCCTAAGGGCAGGGATTCTCAGTGACTGGCCCTGCCGTCTGTTAGATGTTCTGGAGCACATATGTGTTCCCTTATGTTAGACTTTAATAAAAACAAGAATCCCTTGAAAAGCTTGTTAAAATGCAAATTCTGAGCCCCAATTCCAGAGACTCAGATTTGAGTTTTGGGAGTTGGATCCAGAAGCATGCATTTTAACAAGCTAACTTTGATGTAGGTGGTCTTGAGAAACACTTTGAGAAACACTGGAGTAGGATACAATATTAATACGAAACATATAAATACAAATAACTGACTAGAGACTCCTGTTCCCACTGATTTCCGTAGATATATGCCTGACTGGTCACCTAAAAGGAGTTGATGGTAGAGATCTCTCCTTTTATATCTAGGAAGAAATGAAGCTCAGATATGTTCTCCCCCCCCACATCTCTGAGGAAACTAGGACTGTTCCTAATATAATTTTGGTAGTGTATTTTCCTAGCTAGCCTCATATACCAGGGATTTGATAATGGGGTTTCCAACAACTTTTAGAAGTACCACTCTTTGTTTTCTGACACCCATAATAGGATGCTTTCTTCTAGTATTTATAAACTCTTCACAGGATTCAATTTAAAAACACCCAGTAAAGACTACACTTTTCCCCCAAAGAAAGGAAAAAGAAAATAATAGTAATTTCCACCATGTCACCTCTTCAAAGGTTTTCTCAGTTCTAAGGCAAGTAGAAGTATTAATAAAGTCTTAATTTATTGAAAAGATATGAACAGTTGCAATGAATATTTGACAGTTTTATCTTAAGCATTACATTTAGCAAAATATAAACATAGAGCACATATTTCTCTATGTATTAACTATAAATAAAATTGAGAAGTATTATGAAATAATGGTTTAAGAAGACAATGGTGGACCAGACAGCCTAGTTTTAAGTCTTTGGCATGTTATTTTGTACTAAATATGCTACTTTTCTGTGCCTTGGTCTGCTCACCCATAAAATGGCATAATAAATATAACATCTATTTTTTAGAATTATCTGAGTTAATTGATATAACCTGCAGAAATTCAGGCCACTTTGTTTCTTTTCAAAATGAACTGTCTAGAACATTGGAATGGCAATAGTCTTTCCAAACACTATGCATTTCTTCATATGTTCTCAATTTCAGAAATCCAATTCAATACAGACACATCAAGGCCAGTTTTCTAAAAGGTATTCTAAAGATATTATTTAAAATGCCTTTTAAAGTTAAATCTTAAATTATATTCATTGGTCTTTTAAAATAGCTGGCCAATAATTAAAGAACATCTCAAAATTCTAAGAACAAAATTCAGAATAATGAGAGCAAAACTAGTATTTTAATGTATTTAAAATAGTCTCTAGTGAATAAAAATTTAAACGTAATTCCAAGAGGTATTACTTTGGACTTTTGAGACAATATCATTGTGACATCATGTTAATATGACTTCAAAATATGGGTAAACTTTAATCAGTATCTCTAGTGCTAGGGAAGATACCTTATTCAAATAGCGATCCTATAATGGGCTCCTCTTGCTATAACTTTGTATTAAGGACAAAAATTTCAGTGGGTGCCATTGAAATGGAGCAGTACTGGAACCCCTCCTGCTACCCCTTTAAGAATGTCCTCACATGTAGATTTGATGTTCTTTTGTGAATTTTGTTCCTGAATCCTAACTTGTTTTTACTGCTTCACTTCATTCTCATCTTTTACTTCTGGCTCTTTCAGATTATGATGCCCCTAATTGTGTTAAACTTGTGTTATCAGGAAAGTGAGAAAAACAGACACATAAAATATAAGGAGACAGCATAAAACTGCCTTAGAACAGTGTACAAGGTGATGCATCGAAATGCAGACCTGGCCAAAAGAGCCCTCCTCGTACAATGCTGCAGAGGCTCGCATTGTATGAAGGACACCGTGCCATCGAATGTCCCCTGCCTGCCCTTCTTCTCCTCTCTCATATTTTTTGTATAAATAGTAGGTGTTTAATAGCTAGGAGCTTCCCAGGTGGTACTAGTGATAAAGAACCCACCTGCCACTGCAGGAGACCTACGAAACACAGGTTCGATCCCTGGGTTGGGAAGATCCCCTGGAAGAGGGCATGGCAAGAATACCCCCTTCCAGTATTCTTGCTTGGAGAATCCCATGGACAGAGGAGCCTGGCAGGCTATAGTCCACAGGGTCGCACAGAGTCAGACATGACTGAAGCAACTTAGCATGCTCACATGCACGTGTAATAGATAAGTGAGAGAATGAACCTAATTATATTTATTTTTAGCCTTCTCAATCAGTCCCCATCAACTAGACTAAGAACTTCCTGTAGATTGTAACTTATCACCTCTGTACCCCCAGAACTTTGCCCAATGCTGGAGCCATAGGAAATATCAAATGCATGTTTTGGGATGGCTAGCAGGGAAGGAGAGCGAGGGGAAATGTGCAGAGGAAGGGAGAAGGGGTGGCCGTGACTGACACCAACTGTTCTATTACAGGCTTACGCTCCCTTGGAATGACAATCACCCAGTGTTACGAAGAAGTTGGCCTGCTGCTCCTGTTTCTGTCTGTGGGAATCTCTATATTTTCAACTGTGGAATATTTTGCTGAGCAGAGCATTCCCGACACAACCTTCACAAGTGTCCCTTGTGCCTGGTGGTGGGCCACAACATCCATGACTACCGTGGGATATGGAGACATCAGACCAGACACCACCACGGGCAAGATTGTGGCCTTCATGTGTATCTTATCGGGAATCCTGGTCTTGGCCTTGCCCATTGCTATTATTAACGACCGCTTCTCTGCTTGCTACTTCACCTTGAAGCTCAAGGAAGCAGCTGTTAGACAGCGTGAGGCTCTGAAGAAACTTACCAAGAATATAGCCACTGACTCATATATCAGTGTGAACTTGAGAGATGTCTATGCCCGGAGTATCATGGAGATGCTTCGACTGAAAGGCAGAGAAAGAGCAAGTACTAGGAGCAGTGGAGGAGATGATTTCTGGTTTTGAATTCACTTTCAGTTTACTTACAAAACTTGTGTAAAACTAACTTGATTGATAAAGCCTTGATATGGATGTCTGTACACTGCTGCTGAGTCTCTTTTGAGTCCTGCCTGTGTTCATTTTAGTTGACACGTTGCTTGGTCTACTAGAATAGTCCACATGCCCCCAAAACAACAGCACATTGTTCTGACACACTTGAGTCTCAAAAATAGCCATTTAACACCACCCAAGGCAACAAAGCCAATAGGCATGTGTTAGAATTGTCAAATATAAAATAATAGTGTAATGGATACAATAACGTTAAACGATTTCCTATCACTAATTTTTAGAGTCTTTTGCACCTCTAATTTTAAAGGATGGACATTAAACGGCATAGCCCAGAGCAAAGATAAGTGAACATAGAAGATCATGGTGAACAATTTTGTTATAAAAAGATATTCTCCAAGTAAGTAAATCACTCCTTTCTTGAACAGTTAAAGCTGCTGAATATAACAATTAGCTTTTTGGGAGAAAATTCTGATCTGATGATCATAGACTGAGTGCCTATCTTTCCTCTGGTGCAGACATTGGTCCCAGATGGACTGAGTTATATGTTCCATCATTAGTTTTGAAGGTAGAATCCAAAAACTACCTAGGCTGCGGTAGAAGAGTGCTAACTAAAGGCTTTGAGAATTGCACTTCCTCATCCTTCTCATGGAGTACATATGTGGAGCATAAAGGCAATATCTCTTTATACTCCATGGAAACTAGATGGTCTTTAAATATCTCATTATTGACTCGGTGTTCAAGTTATGTCTTTAAAATGGTGACTTTGTAAGTAATGAACTGGTGAGGATCTTAAATGTATATACACTGAAGTTATTAAATCATCTTATTTCATAATATAAGAATGTTATGTTGAATGATACCGTTGGATGAATTTGACAATCTTTTAATTGTTAACAAAAAGTATTGTGGACAGCTTTCTGACTGTTGGGGTAAATAGCAAATGTTTCAACTTTAAATGCATTTTGACAGTATTTCAGGATAAAATAAAATTCCTAGTCAGTTTGTTATATAATTAAAGCCAACAGTTCTAAACTTGGGAATTATTTTATGGTTTCCAATGTTCTTATAAATGAGATTTCAAAAACTAAGAATAATACAGAGTATTATTTTCATACCTGCAATCTCAATGAATATAATAGTGTCCCCAAGGGGACAAAAATTGTTTCTTGGAGGGGGACAAAAAATCCTACTGTTTTTATTCATACAACACATATATCCATGCAATACACAAAGAGATTATAGCGTATATCTTTGGTATTAATATTCCATGGGCTGGGAAATTAGAAAAATGCCTAACAGGTTCTTTTTGGGGTTGAGTTATGGTAAGAAATAAACACTGAGAAGGACAAATTTAATGTATGTCTGTATAATATGTCATTAAATCTATTTAAGGATACCTTATTATAAACTACAAAGAAGAGAGAGAGGAAGAGAGAAAAGGCAGGAAAAAGAACAAAAGAAAGTCCAATGAATTGTAAGATACCACTAATTGCAAAATGCATCCAGATTTCGGATATGTAAAAATTTTTAAATACGCATCTTAAAATCAATGAAATATCATATACACTACCTCTAGCTTTCTGATATGCATATTTAAGCTCTAAAAATGTTTCCATTGATGGCATGAGTTTTAAATTATATGCTAAAATACTTTAATCCATTTGGCTTGTTTCCACTTCTCCCAAATATTATGAAATATTTAAGAGATATGAGTAGTAATAAAATAAATATTTTCCCTCTTACACAATTCCCAGTTGCTAGAGCATACCACAGGGCCACTTGTCCTAATATAAATGGCACCCACACTCTGAAGGGGAAATAGACACAGAAGGCAAACTCATTCTGGCTTATCTAGAACTCTCCCCAAGAAGAGATCCAGGCTGTGCTCTGTACTCATCATATATTTTGTCACTGTATCTTCAAGGTATTCCTATTATAGAATTACTATTGCTAAACTCTTCTAATTATACAACTTATATATTTATCCATCCAACAAATATTGATTCAGGATCCATTTATGTGCTGGGGCTTGAGATTCTTTGTTAAACCAGATCAAGTTCTATTCTCTTGCATTTAATATTCTATTCAAGACTACGAGGGGAACACAGATGACAGAGCTGAAGCACAAAAAGATGAAGGGACCTGCCTAAATTCACACAGCCCATGGAGAGTGCCAGAACCAGGAATGAGTTCCAACCTGCTGGTCCCTGAAAATGATACTCCTTGAAGATATATGACAGATTTCATTATTCCCGTATACACTGTGCACAGGGATACCCTTCAGGGGCAAGTAAGCCAATTTCTTATGGCTAGAGAGATTCAATATGCCTTAAGAAAAATATCAGCTTATTCTCAAAGGTGGAATGGTGCATCTAAGGAACAGTTGTCACACCATGTAGCCACAATTAGACAAGAAAAATATTATCTTTAGAATAATTAATAGCTAGAAAATGAAAAAGTGTATTACACGTCTACTTTTCCTACTGCAAAAAATTCTAATATGTTCTCCAGAAATGTGGTATGTGAGCTGTATAAATTTTGTTGAGATGTGGATATTTCAAAAGAAATTTTAAAATATTACTGCTTCGTCAGTTTTGCTGTCATATAAAATATTGGTATATCTATTTAATAAATTGTACATATAACCAAACCAAATTTAAGTAACAAATCAAGGCAAGAACTGTAATTCCAGTATTTTAAAAATTTGATATTTGTCAAAAGTCTAAGAATAATTGCTATAGAACAATATTTAATTTGTTTGGACATATAAATAATTTCGTTATAGGCTATTTAAAGAACACTAGTTAAAGACAGGAGAAGGCAATGACACCCCACTCCAGTACTCTTGCCTGGAGAATCCCATGGACGGAGGAGCCTGGTAGGCTGTAGTCCATGGGGTTGCTAAGAGTCGGACATGACTAGGTGACTTCACTTTCACTTTTTACTTTCATGCATTGGAGAAGGAAATGGCAACCCACTCCAGTATGCTTGCCTGGAGAATCCCAGGGATGGGGAAGCCTGGTGGGCTGCCGTCTATGAGTCGCACAGAGTCAGACACGACTGAAGCGACTTAGCAGCAGCAGTTAAAAACATTTGAGTGCATAAAGATAATGTTTGAGAACCTAAAGGAGCAATGTTAAGAAATTACTGAGGTATGTATGGTAGAAGTGGCCTCAAGTTCATGTTTTACTGGGGTTTTTTTCTATATATATTGATACAAGGAATAGTTGCATTTACCATTTTAATGCAAATTAGTATAAAGCATAATGTATTAAATGCACAAAGAATTTAACTGAGGTAGAAATCTCAGTGCTGTGTTTCAATGTGCAATTCTTTCTCTCATTAAAATCTTTTGACTAGTTCTTGCAGAAAATATACATGTTGGCCCAAGTTATCTGAGCAAAACATTATCACTGAGTAAGCTTACTGCTTTGACAAATATTTCCACTGATACATTCTGTTAACATGAAAAGCCTGCTCTTTTGAAATATGAGCCATTAATATCTCTGCCTTATCAGTCCTTCGGTTCTGTCCAGGATGCTATCCGTTGGCAAATGATGTGTTCTAGTGCTTCCTTTGGTGATTTTCCTTTGCAAAAGCACCCGCACTCCTGAACCTGTCTCTGAGCCATGCTGATATATTAATAAAAATGTCACTTAAGG
Organism: Oryx dammah; assembly: GCF_014754425.2. Taxonomy (NCBI): domain Eukaryota; kingdom Metazoa; phylum Chordata; class Mammalia; order Artiodactyla; family Bovidae; genus Oryx; species Oryx dammah. The sequence goes on along the minus strand of NW_024080556.1, from coordinate 5,178,628 downwards.
AGAATTTTACTCACAAACTCCATTGGCATTTGCTTTATCTTTACGGATGCTGGGGCAACTTGGATGCTAACCATCTTCGTATCCTCTCTTGCCTTGTATTAAAATCACTCCTTTGCTGACCACCTCAACTCCATTGCCCCCCTCTTCCTTCCCAGTATTCAACTGGTAAAATCCAAACCCTAATTAATTCCAACCCATTGCCTATTTCTGCTGTCCCTGCAGAGCCGATCATGAAGACAGAAAAAGCCAACGTGTGCTGACTGCTCTCATTTTACATTCATGCCTAAACCCCAAATGGGTTCTTAATGCCGCAAGGCAATCATGCTGCAATTCCTGAAGCTATTCACTCTCTCTAGATAAATATAAACCTCTAACACCTCCCTTTGATTCCACTTTCACTCAGAAAATAGAATCAGTTAGAAGAGATTTTTCCACAGGGCCAGCACCCACATTTATCCACCTACCTCCATCTGTGCCTATTCAATCTTCCTTTGCTTCTATTATAAGAGTTGAACTGTCCACTCTTCTCTGAAACTTGGGGACATGGCTTCAGAATGCCTTTCCCCTCTTCCTGGTATACCATCTCTTTTCCCCCTCCTTACTGGATTGTTCCTATCAAGATAGAAAACATAGGTTCATTTTTTTCCATCTTAGAAACAAAACAAAAGCAAACAAATGAACAAAAACACCCAATACCCTGCTTCCCTTTATGCCAAAACTTCTTGAGAGCTTTCTGTATACTATTTTCTTCATTTCTATACAATATCACTCTCCCCCCACCCCCAATTCTTTCTTGATAATCCACTCAAATCCATCTCCCACCATACATCTCCTCTACAGCTTTCTTCTTAAGGTCAGCAATTACCCCCATAATTGCTAAATCCAGTCGTTGATGCTCAGACTTCATATTGCTTGGTCCATCAACAACATTTACAAGGTTAATTAAAGACTTCACCATAATTGAAAAACTTTCTGCTCTTAACTGCCAGCCTATCACTCTCCTGATTTCCCTCCTACCTCATTGCTCATTCACCTTTTCTGGTTGAGAGGGTCAGTCTGGGCTTAATCCTCAGGCCTGTCCTTCTCGCTATTTCCATCATTATCTTGGCCAACTCATCCCGTTTTATTGCTTACGTACCATTGATACTTGGTCAACTCCCAAATTCCTGTCTCCAGAATAGACCTCTCGTCTCACTTCTTGCATCTTCAGATTTGTGTGCTTAACTGCCTATTCAATGGCTACACCTGAGCATCCAATAATACTTCATGATGAGCACATCTGATACCAAATTATTGATATTCCCCTCCAAAATCTATGTCAGATCAAGTACTCTGAGAAGCAGATGCCACAGCAGCTGATTATTTGTAATTACATGCAAGACATTTACTGTAGAAGAAAATAGCTTGTGAAAGATGAAGAGGAGGAATCTGGAGAAAATGGGAAGAACCTTCAGACCATGATGCAGGTCTGATGCCTGAGGCGAAGATGGAGAGATGAGGATTAGGTCAAAAGGGTCTCTGACTACAGTTGAATTCTAAGAAAATTTCCACGGAGTGGATGGAGAGTTCTGAGCAAAAGTAGCCCATTAAGGAGCCCCACTTCTTTTTAAAACTGGACTCAATGGGCAATAGCTCAAGTGATCAGTCAACCATGCTGCCCTCAGGAGGAGACGTGAGTGGTGCATAGTCACAGCCACCACGGTCAAGCCCTGGAACTGCACAGGTCTGCTTCCTCCAGGGATCCTAGAGGCCTCTCTTGGTGAATAAAAACAACAACAACAAAAGGCATTAGTGAAGCAGAGCATTCATTGCTGTCATTGGTCTCAGAATAGCAGCTGGTAGTCATCCCCTCCCTCCTCCACTATCCGCGGGGGCACCCCGCCGCAGCACCCGCTTTCCCCCACGAAACCCTCACAGCCTAAAAAAGCTACAAAGAGAATTTTAACTTATGCTTATGCTTTTCTCTACCTCAAAGAAAGCTTGTACAATCTAGAAACACTTTATTACTGTGTCTGGAGTGCACCATAGTTAGTTATGCTGCACAGAATTATCATTGTCAAGTTTTTACTTTTATTCTTGAACAAAGAAATAAAGTGATACTGCAGGGGAAATTTTCAAAACAATTTAAATCTCATTCTGAACTGGTAGCATCACACTCAGTATGGTACTATTTAAATGGGCACTCAATAATCCAATGACTGAAAAATACTTTCCTATTTATATTTTAATTTATATGAAACCACTGAAGTAGATAAATACATTTAGTCTTCAACAATATGATGCAACTAAATTTAAAGTAATACGGGAAATATGTTAACTTTTGGATTTCCTCTTCGTTTTCTAAGTCGAGGGACATTTCTTCCAATTATATAAAATCTTACTTTGACTTCTTTAGAAGGCCTATAGTCTCAGAGATTTTATAAGTTAAACAGAATAATGGTAAGTGTGTATTTTCTACATTATTCTGTGGTTCAGTGCTCAAAATATTTCCAAAGAAATAATATTGATAGTTGAACTGGAGACTTTTTGATAAGTTTGATCCATGCACACACACACACTGAGAAACAGAGTGAGAGAGAGAGAGATTGAGGAGTAAAATTTTAGAATAACAAAAGTAATTTTGAACTATGGGAGGGAAGATGTTCTTTGCATGTATCAATAACGCTTCAATACTTCACACTGGATATGTAGATAGAATTTCAATTATCTAAGTAAGAAAGTTGAATTTTCCTAAAAAATTATTTTCAGTTTCTCTAAACTAGGACAATTTTCCCAAAATCATGTCTTTACACATGTCTTTGCTGTATAGCAAATGTTTTATCTTAGACTGTAATTATTATTGTCAACTAATTCTAAATGGTACATGTGAAAATAAAAGACAGTTACAGTTGCTATGGAAACTATACTTTGCAGGAAATTCATTCAACAGGACTTGCTCCTCAAATTAAAAAAAATAATAATAACCTTCATATACAATTGTACCACCTTGACCACAAGCCTCAGGAAAAGAAAAATAAAGGACTAAAATGTGAATAAAAGCCATTCTTCTACCTTTATCTGTACTCATATCTTCTTTCCTCACATGAGCTAATTATTATAAGATTTTAAACAAAGGGAAAGAGCTGCTCCTTACAAAAATCTCTACAGATAACAGTGGAATTTCTTTTTTTAAGCTAAAATGGAATATTTAACTTTATAATAATAATTTTAAGAAATCTATTATCAATGGACATTTAAATGACTTTAACTTATTCATCTACTCTCAATTTTAATTAAACACTCTATTTAATTTTTCACACTTACTAATAAAATATGCCAAAGAAATAACTCAAAGAAACAAATTTGTTTGATTCCAAATTCCTAAGTAGACAGGCAAATAGGTCCGATATCTCCACTTGGCATTCATTATATTATCTTCTCAATAAATCTTCAGGGATATTTTAGCAGACATATTTGAAGATTCAGTTAGCAAAATCACCTTTCTTACCCATTACTAACATGTATTTTCTAGAGCCCTTTTTCAGAGCACAGAGCAAGAGTTTTACATTTAATTTCATATGATAGCCTTTAAAGAATATTGTACATGTGCAGAGAGAGGAGCTAGGAAACTGATATTTACATAAACAGGATAATTTATGATCTAGAAACAAAAAAAGAATTGGAGCACAATTTGTCCAGTCCATACCAGAATTGGCCAGGAGAGTACAATAGCAGCTTTTTGCTATCTTCTTCCAAATTTCAAAGGTTGAAAGACCTTGTGGATCAAAGAATGTGTTTTAAACCAAAACACCCATCTTGGAGTCAAATAAAAGTAATTAAAAAAAAATGCTAGAGCCGTTTTCCATACCTGTATGGTATTCCTCTGTTATCGTTTTAATATGAAAATAAGATCTCTTTTAAAAGTAATTAATAGCTCTTACTCCCAGATTTGGAAACAACTTGAATTATTTTAACATACAGAGTGTGTTTTTTTTTTTTTAAACTACAGATCAAAAGCCATTAAAGGATGATGAAATAAACTTTCAGTTGTGACCACTATTTTCTTAATGGAAAAATATTTTCCTTTAAGGAAAATTTTCTTAATGGAGTGGATGGAATAGAATGGAATGGAGGTAGAATAAAATGGAATGGAATGGATGGGATAAGATATAAGATAGCACAGCATACAATAGACTAGAATATATTAGAGTAAAATTCACAAGTCGGAAGCAAGAATGACACACATTGCAAAAAGGCACTATAGCTGATTGTAAGAACTGTAGAAAGGGACTTGGAGGGGATGAGCCAGAAGCACTCATTGGCTAGAAAAGAATTACTTGATCTTATTTCTTCATTTCTAAAAACTTTTGAAACTCCAAAATCAAAAAATAATTGAAAATTTAGCAAACTGACTTGATGTTACCTAAAGTATTTTCAAGGAAGAAATTAATTTGTCAATATATTCCATAATTTTCTATAACTGCTAATAAAAAAGGTATTTTGCCTTATTTAATTCATAATTTGAGACAAAAGAGAAAATAAAATGTCTCACACGACTTTCTAAAGAATTATTCCTACAGTAGGTATGGAAATGGATTATCAGTTCAGTCCAGTTGTGTCCAACTCTTTGCGACCCCATGGACAGCAGCAGGCCAGGCTTCCCTGTCCATCACCGACTCCCAGAGTTTACCCAAACTCATGTCCTTTGAGTCAGTAACGCCATCCAACCATCTCATCCTCTGTCGTCCCCTTCTCCTCCTGCCTTCAATCTTTCCCAGCATCACGGTCTTTTCCAATGAGTCAACTCTTCACATCAGGTGGCCAAAGTATTGGAGTTTCAGCTTCAGCATCAGTCCTTCCAATGAATATTCAGGACTGATTTCCTTTAGGATGGACTGGTTGGATCTCCTTGCAGTCCAAGGGACTCTCAAGAGTCTTCTCCAGTACCACAGTTCAAAAGCATCAATTCTTTGGCACTCAGCTTTCTTTATAGTCCAACTCTCATATCCATACATGACTACTGGAGAAACCATAGCTTTGACTAGATGGACCTTTGTTGGAAATGGAATATATGATTTTTAAATGAAATATTGGCTGAAATTCAAAACTATACTTCTTAGTAATAACACAATATCTAGTATTTTTGTATAAAATTATTAAACTTTCTATACCATAATGAAATTTATTGCTTGTCTCAGGAAGACAGAGAGATTATGTGGGGAGACAAACTTCCATGCTTCATTTGCACTTCTGAATATTTTGAAAACAGAAGCACTGATAGCTTTGTTCTAGAGTATCTTTTTAAGAAAGTGTCAGACTTTATTTTTGGGGGCTCCAAAATCACTGCAGATGGTGACTGCAGCCATGAAATTAAAAAATGCTTACTCCTTGGAAGAAAAGTTATGACCAACCTAGATAGCATATTCAAAAGCAGAGACATTACTTTGCCAACAAAGGTCCGGCTAGTCAAGGCTATGGTTTTTCCTGTGGTCATGTATGGATGTGAGAGTTGGACTGTGAAGAAGGCTGAGCGCCAAAGAACTGATGCTTTTGAACTGTGGTGTTGGAGAAGACTCTTGAGAGTCCCTTGGACTTCAAGGAAATCCAACCAGTCCATTCTGAAGGAGATCAACCCTGGGATTTCTTTGCAAGGAATGATGCTAAAGCTGAAACTCCAGTACTTTGGCCACTTCATGCGAAGAGTTGACTCATTGGAAAAGACCCTGATGCTGGGAGGGATTGGGGGCAGGAGGAGAAGGGGACGACTGAGGCTGAGATGGCTCGATGGCATCACAGACTCGATGGACATGAGTCTGAGTGAACTCCAGGAGATGGTGATGGACAGGGAGGCCTGGCGTGCTGCGATTCATGGGGTCGCAAAGAGTCAGACACGACTGAGCAACTGAACTGAACTGAACTGAACTGATACAGCATGAAAGGTTGAAAAATAGAGCTATTATCTCCCTTGAGGCAGAAGTGTATTTAGGTGATGCCCAGGATAATAAAGATAATGTCTATCTTTGAGTCAAAGGTTAGACATGTTTACCTGAAGGCTTTTAAAAGATTAGGGTTTTCTAAACTCGAGTTTCTCCACTATGACACATATCTATTGCACTGACCAAGTCCACCTCCATGTCACCCCCATGGGATTTGGGAAGCAAGAGAAATGTGAAACTCATGCTGCCTCGTTTACCATGAGTAACAAAATCTTTTAACTCTGTTCCAGGAGTCCCATGTCTTTTGCCAGGGTCTTTGAATCTAAGGCAGACTGACTGTTAGCCTACTAGAAGGGCAAAGTCTCAGACACCTTACCACTCTCGACAGATTGTGGACTCAAAAGTGAATTTCATGCTTTTCTAAATGTAAAGTAACCACAGTTGGCTGGTATTTTCTACGTGGTATTTTGATAATAAAAATCATGTATTTAACTGGCATTTAAAGCATTCTTTATGGGATAAACTTTGGGTGGAGGGGAATTAGCAATATTGTCGACATGCCAAACATATATGGAGGCTTCCAAAAGCATTACTGTTACAGCAAACAAGACCCAAAGTTATCACCCTATCTCCCGTGTGTTCCCCAAATATGTTGTATTCCACTGAGAAGGGCATTAATAACTAAAGGGGTTTGAATAAAATAAAATTAGAAATATTTATATCTTATTTCTGTCCCAAACTTTCAATCATTGCTTTATTGAAGAAAATAGAAAAAATGTTTAGAAGTTCTGTTTGCTATTCAAAACCCTGCATCAATAATTGAATTAAATTTCACACCTAAAGAGAATAAATATTACAACCCATTCATTATTATGGTCCATTACAATGATTGCAATTGGGTTCTTCATTTACACTGAAAGGTAATTGTCAAATAGTAACATTTATTGTGATTTTTAATTAAAGTCAACATTTCTAAACAGAGGAGATTGTTACTATTCAGAGCTTATTTAACTGAACCAGAATTTTTGTCCTTGACCAAATGGAGAAATGGAAAGGAAAAAACTCAAACTAGGGATCCTGGTCAGAAGGGGAGGATAAATATGTATAGCACAGGGGATTTGTATTTAGTGAAATTATTCTGTGTGGTATTCTAATTACAGATACATGATGTGATGCATTTGTCGAAACTCACAAAATTTTCTAGCACAAAAAATTGAATCTAATGTGTGCAAAATTTTAAAAATAATAATCTGGAAATCACAAGATTCCAGGAAGGAATGCAGACTGTGAGAAGAGAATGTAACTATATCATAAATATATGAAACAATCTCACTGAAGGAGATGAGAGAAAAGTACTGACCTAAGTGATTTTGAAAATCAATGGATCCGTAAGACCAAAGGGAAAAGGAACTGCATATAAGGGCTATATTCCAGGGGATAAAGCTTTTCCTCCTAGGGGAAGGCATTCACAACTTTAACACTGCTATAAACCCATAATGGAATAGAAAAAAATAGGTAAATAGACAGCAGATGCATGCTCAGTTACTCAGTCATGTCTAATTCTTTTGCGATCCAATGGACTATAGCCTGTTAGACTCCTCTGTCCATGGAATTTTCCAGGCAAAAGTACTGGACTGGGTTGCCATTTCCTCCTGAAGGGGATCTTCCTGACCCAGGGAGTGAACCCAGATCTCCTGTGTCTCCTGCACCAACAGGCAGATTCTTTACCACTGAGCCACCTGGGAAGCTGAGATAGCCACGTGGCAGATGGTACGAGCCCATTTTTTCATTTTTGGAGTGGAAGTTTAAAGAGAAGTAAGGGGAAGAGGATGGAATGATCCATGTGGTTAATTGATTAAAGTTGGACAGATCAGTATGAACTCATGTTTATATGAATATAGTTAAAGATGGTTACACGTATAATATGTACACATAAGTGTACATAAATGAGTTAGCACATACACATATACTTCTTTGCTCTATCGGCTGACACAGGACTGAAAAAAGCAACACCCCAGGAGCAATAGCCCTGCCTAACGCTCAGATCCTGGTTTCCAATACCATTCTCCAAAAAGAAGAACCAGGGATCCTTAGAGAAATAGCTTACTCTAAGTCTGAGACAGGAAACATAAAAGATGAGCTTGGAGCATTTTATAGTGTCAAAACCCTGAAAGTGAAAAAAAGACCAGCCACATGCTCCGAGTCTAAGTTAAAAGAGTAAGGAGCCAACAGTAAGAGCTCTCAGTGGCCAGAGCTAGAATAATCTGAGCTGCAGAATAAACCAAGTAGTATTTATTGTATTATAACCCACAGTATAAAATAAATATCCATGAGTCCATGCTGATATAAACAAATGACTGAATAAATTAATAAATGAGGGAGAAGATACAAATCTTCCTTGAAGAGAAATTCCAAATAATTTATGTAGCTATTCCACCCTAAAGGTCAGGATGTATAACTCCATACCATGTATAACTCTGTGCACAGAGACTTTCTTTGAAAAATTACAGAATAAACAGGGGGGAAAAGATTTGAGATGGAGAAAAGTGAAAAACAGCTCCATGTAATCACCAATATTAACAATCATAAGTCATGATGTATAGTCGGATATGATAGGATGAAAATGAAACTATCTGGGTGATTTTCCTCCCTGGTCTAATCATAAGAAAAATATCAAACTAATTCCAAGAGGGGGACATCCTGTAATATGCCTGATCAATCCTCAGAATTTTCAAGAACATCAGATACAAGGAAAAGTGTGAGAAACTCTCAAAACCACACAGAGCCTAAAGAGACATAATGACTGAATATAATGTGGTTTCCTGGGTTGGAAGTTCCCCTGGAGAAGGAAATGGCAACCCAATCCAGTATTCTTGCCAGGAAAATTCATGCACAGAGGTGTCTGGTGGGCTTCATTCCACGAGGTCACAAAAGAGTCAGACATGACTTAGCAACTAAACAAACAAACAAAATTCCTGGAACAGAAAAGGATAGTAGGTAAAATCTAAGGACATGTGATTAAGTTACGAACTCTCATTAATATAGTGCATCAGTATTGATTCATTAATTTTAATATTACTATGTATAAAAACTTATGCAAGATGTTAATAATAAGGGAAAAAATAAGAAAAACTTTGTGGGGCTGAACACTCTGTATTATATTCTCAATTTTTCTGTAAATCAAATATGCTCTAAAAATATGAGGTCTGATTTTAAAATGAAGTTATTTGAAATATATATTTTTTCCATCTTTAATAATAATTCTTATATTAAAATAAGTTATTTCTATTCCATGGAAAAAAGAAATTAAGTTCCATAAAGGAGACATACACAATTTACTGAAAGTCTCAGATTACTTCTCTAAGTAATTTAGTTGATACTTAAGGTGACCAAGATACAACTATAATGTTTAATAATGCAGCCTTTTAAAATGCACAGGTGAGAAAGTTACAATATCATTGAAATATGAAGGTTATTTAAAATTTCCTTCAAAATTACATTTTAATTATTAAAAATAAAATGCTTATTTAAACTTATAATCAAATTCTACATCTATACTGGATGTAATCATTTGATTCTAGATGGATTGTTTTCTCCTAGGCTTACTTGGTCTGTCTTTATATCAGCAAACCATAATGAGTACTTTTGCTTGTATTAAAAGAAATGTGTCACCTCTAAAGGAACTCACAAAATAATTACATGGATAAATACAGATCAGTTTAGTTGGATCTTTATATCTATGGGGCTTTCCTGGCGGCTTAGATGGTAAAGAATCTGTCTACAATGGAGGAGACCTGAGTTCAATCCCTGTGTCAGGAAGATCTCCTGGAAAAGGGAATGGCTACCCACTCCAGCATTCTTACCTGCAGAATCCCATGGACAGAGGAGCCTGGCAGACTACAGTCCATGGGGTCACAAAGAGGAGTTTTGTCATCCTACTGACTGTGCAAAATTGATTAACATATAGTTGCTTTGAGCACTTTCTTATCTTAGAGTAATTCTCTTTCAGAACCTATCACTTTAAGCTGTTTCTTTCCATGCCTTTCTATCAAAGGTTAGATCTCATTGTTTCAGGCACGATGGAAACTCTAAAACTCCTACAAATAAAATACATTATCATTATGTCATTACTATTCAATTTTTCATTCTTTATTTAGATAAATATTTCTACCTGGATAATCTACAAGATTGAGTCTACCAGGAGAGGCATTTGGGAAGAAAACAAGAAAAAACAAACATCTGTACGAGATTTTTAATCATTTCCTCTTCTGTATTTTTAAAAATTATTTTCCTTTTCCACTGGTTCCTCCTAGTTTTAGCTTTTTCAAAAACCAAGGTCATCATCCTTCTTGGGAAACCTAGAAGTACAAGCAGTAACAAATTCTGAAGAGACCCTACTACCCAGGACACTGCTCAATTAGAGTATTCTTTCTTATCCTGCTTAACCAGAAGTTAATACTTTCTAAAAAAAAGCAAAAGACTAGTTGTAAGTAACAAGATCATCCAACCAATGGAATGGATAATATGCAATTTACTAAGTGATTAATACAACAAGTTTAAATATGTAAGTAGCAAATCATAACATGAGTATAGCTCGTGTGTAATCCTATAATTATCTAGAATTGGAAGCCTTAGTATTTGCAATTGCCTCATTCTTATATCCTTGGGATTCCATAAGCACCTTAAATATGATAGATGATGGCAAGGTAACAATACAGAAGGAATCTGAGCCCTTTAGTGATTTTACGATACAGAGCTATCTCTGCATGCTGCTGGACCTACCTACATAATGTGACAAAAGAGAAATAAATTTTCCTCTCATTTGAGCTTCTGTACCTACTAAATATGTCAATAAAGAAATTAGTACTCATAGGTCGAATACAGCAGTAACAAAACCTATCCCTGGGTCAGGAAGATCCCCTGGAGAAGGAAATGACAACCCACTCCAATATTCTTGCCTGGGAATCCCATGGACAGAGGAGCTTGGAAGGCTACAGTCCACGGGGTCACAAAGAGTTGGACAAGACTGAGCATACACACAAACAGACACACACACACACACTCACAATATGTAGCACAAATACAGATGTTGGACAACACAGTGAGGAAACAGCTACTGTAGGCTGGAGACCTGTTAAACTGACTTTGACATGGCAAACTATTCGATAAAATGGTCCTCCACAGATACCTGGAAAGCCAGTAATGTATTTCCTGAGTCTCAACATGTAGGAAACAGTGTTGGAATATTTCAGGGAATTGGTTTATGTTACCTGCTGTTGCTTTTCACAACATACTGAAGGGATAAGATGAAACTAAGGAAGAATTAGCCAGCTTACAAGCAAAAAGGGAGTTCTGCTAAAAGCAGTTTTCTAAGTATTAATACTAAGTGCAATATATATAAAGGCTTCAGTAACAAAGGGCTCTGGAAGACTGGAAAAGTCAACTGCTTCTATAGCTTAAATAGAAGAAGATAAGGCTTGAGAGTGACCTTTCTTAATCATCTTACATTAGGATGTCTCTGTCAGACTGTGAAAACTAGGCTTCTAATTAACTAATACTAAATTATTTCTGCTGAAAGGTTAACTGCTGAAAGAGTGACAGGCCAAGCATCAAAACAAGGACATAAATAAGAGATTTTCTAGTCTCACGGTCACCAGATAAGATCTTTGGTTATTGTGGTTACTTTTTCACATAATTGACAAGAACCGAATAGACCGAATGTTCTGTGTTTTCAGGAAATTGTATTATAAAGGAACACACAAGCCTCACTTGCAAGTAATTACTAAACTTTAAAGCAACCTCATATTCTAAACCAGTCTAACAGAAAAGGATTTCTAATACTTCTCCAGATTCTCTATACCAAGTGTGTCATAATTCTATTGTCAAAGAATAAGTGAAAAGAATTCGCTTGCGTTTACTTAAATAAAGGGCTTTTCTGGTGGCTCAGTGGTAAAGAAACCACCTGCCAATGGAGGAGACATGGATTCAATCCCTGGATCAGGAGGATCCCCTGGAGAAGGAAATGGCAACTCACTCCAGTATTCTTGCCTGGGAAATCCCATGGACAGAGGAGCCTGGTGAGCTACAGTCCATGGGGTCACAAAAAAGTCAGACATGACTTAGCCACTAAACAACAACAGGAACTTAAGTAAATATAAACACTCAAAAATCATTGATGTCTGAAATTATTAGTAATAGTAAACAGTAATTCCATAAGCCTTGCTTCAATAAAGCCAGAGGACAATTGCTTTCAAGAAGCACAGTCTATGACAAGTAATGCATATTAACAACTGAGCATATAAGCTGTAATGATTGCTCCAAGAAAAGTATGTAGGAAATGGTTTGAGAGCTTTCTAAGTGAAAAAGCTGAAGGAAAGAGTTTCTTGTTAGAAGAAACAACATGAAGAAAATCAGAAGAAATGTATATATATTAGGGGAAAACTGAAGATAGGAACTAGCCAGGATGAGATTATAACAAATCCAGCAGGTCTTGCAATGGGAGTCTGGGCTTTATCTTTTAAGCCAGTGTATCCCAACATGCAATCAACATCCCAGGGATGGAACACAGAAATCTTTATGTGTGATATAACAATTTTAATGATGATTTATTTTAATAAATATTATAAAAATGTAACCAGAACTTATAATGCTGTAACTTCATACATATTGATACTTAGGATAGCATTAAATTGGCTACTGCTATTATAATCCATTGTATGCAGAAATAAAGGCTGTGGGAAGCAACCTAGATGTCCATCAGCGGATGAATGGATGAGAAAGCTGTGGTACATATACACAATGGAGTATTACTCAGCCATTAAAAAGAATACATTTGAATCAGTTCTAATGAGGTGGATGAAACTGGAGGCTAACTGGAGCCAGAAAGAAAAACATTAATACAGTGTACTAACGCATATATATGGAATTTAGAAAGATGGTAACGATAACCCTGTATGCGAGACAGCAAAAGAGACACAGATGTATAGAACAGTCTTTTGGACTCTGTGGGAGAGGAAGAAGGTGGGATGATTTGGGAGAATGGCATTGAAATATGTATAATATCATATATGAAACAAATCACCAGTCCAGGTTCGCTGCTTGGGGCTGGTGCACTGGGACGACCCAGAGGGATGGCACGGGGAAGGAGGAGGGAAGGGGGTTCAGGATGGGGAACACGTGTAAATCTGTGGCGGATTCGTGTTGATGTATGGCAAAACAAATACAGTGTTGTAAAGTAATTAACATCCAATTAAAATAAATTTATATTTAGAAAAAAAGAAATAAAGGCTGTGTTCACATACACTTAGAAATATTTCACATTTTCAGTAATTAAAACATCCACCACAACTATGTGGAAACTATTACTAGCTAATCAGTTACTAGATTGTGAAGAGGTAATTTCTATATAAACTGATCAATTCAAAATTTTCAGAGCGTAATGGTAATTTTGACAAGAAAATTGTAAATTCTGATGTGTCTCTCTCTGTATTCAGTAATGTCCAACTCTTTACAATCCCATGGACTGTAGCCTGCCAGGCTCCATTATCCATGGAGTTTTCCAGGCCAGAATATTGGAGTAGGTCACCGTTTCCTACACCAGGGGATCTTCTCAACCCAGGGATCAAACCAGAGTCTCCGGCATCTCCTGCATTGGCAGGCGAATTCTTTACCACTGCACCACCTGGGAAGCCCTCTGATAAGGATAAAGGCAATTAAATAGATGATATAAAAAAAAGAAAAATTATTTACCATTTGTCAAAATCAGTGACTACTGTATGTAGATTAATTCTAAAATCCAGAATCATAAAAAGAAACAAAGATGGGCAACTGAATCATTCAGTTGTCCATAGGAAAGTGAAAGAGTTTGTCACTCAGTCACGTCTGACTCTTTGCGACCCCATGGACTGTAACCCACCAGGCTCCTCTGTCCGTGGGATTCTCTTGGCAAGAATACTGGAGTGGGTAGCCATTACCTTCTTGGGATCTTCCCCACCCAGGGATCAAACCTGGGTCTTCTGCATTGCCGGCAGATTCTTTACTGTCTGCACCACCAGGGAAGCCCAGAAGGCACATTTAAACAATCTAGCTCTCAAAAGCAATGCAAGGGAATTATATGACAGTGACAAAGAAAAAGAAGTTGCTTTACCGATTAACTGGATTTTAAATGCCATAAAGTTTCAATTGTCAATAAGAAGTGTCTATGTCAAATATCCATATGGAAAGGAAATAAGAAGTAGTTCCCTAAAAGGTTGAAAATTTGACATCATGCAGGAAAACACCATTCTTCCAAATGACTAAACATTTCACACAGAGATGAAACAACTCTCTTAGCTGGAATTCATTTAACTCAATGTTTTGTTCATTTGAGGGGGGATAGATTGTACAGCTTGGAATGAAATCTTACCTTGCCAATAAATTTCTTTATATCTTGACTAAATATAAAATTTAAACTGAGAAGTTCCTGGTTGCAACTGTGCTTTCAGTTCTGCAAAAGCTTACAAATCTTCCAGCCTTAAGGGAATAAAGCCATATCATTTTAGGAATATGCAAAGCCAAGTAAATATTAGGGGAAAACAGAATCCTCTCTTCTGAATCTAATCTTTGAAGGCTACAGATATATAAATATATCTTTTAATTTACTATTCCAATAAAATGATGTAATGCAATTGTATATAATTGAATGTTCTCTGTATTCATGGAAATTAAGCAATATCTTAAAATAAAATGTCTAACTTGCAGTTTATGCTGCTAGAAAATCTATGCTCGGTTTCTGGATGAAGATGAGCATATGAGACTATTGCCACAGCAACCAAATCTGTAAATAATATTGTGTTAGTCACAGGGAACACAATGTATGCTGTTTTTAATATTCTGCCTTTACCCTTTGTCACTGCTAATTTATGCACAAGCTAACTCTAAATTTAATATGGGAACATTGTCCTCTTTGAATTAAAAATTAAATATAAGACAATTCTTTTTCAAATAAACTTTCCCCAAGTTTATTCCACAAGAAGCTACCTAGTGACCTTCACTGATTATGATAGTTTATTAACACCGTTATTCAAGTTCGCAAATCATCATTGAGATGCAACTTGGTACATTGGAAAGTAACAGTCTTGAAGTCAAGATAAATCTGGATTGTGATTATAATTTTGCCACGATGACATTTTTCCTCCTCTTAAAATAGGAATAAAAATGGAATCCACTAGGTTTGCTGGGAAGGATAATGTATACAAAAGGCAGGACACAGATGTTTCAGTTCAGTTCAGTCGCTCAGTCGTGTCTGACTCTTTGCGACCCCATGAATCGCAGCACGCCAGGCCTCCCTGTCCATCACCATCTCCCAGAGTTCACCCAGACTCACGTCCATCGAGTCCATGATGCCATCCAGCCATCTCATCCTCTGTCGTCCCCTTCTCCTCCTGCCCCCAATCCCTCCCAGCATCAGAGTCTTTTCCAATGAGTCAACTCTTCGCATGAGGTGGCCAAAGTACTGGAGTTTCAGCTTTAGCATCATTCCTTGCAAAGAAATCCCAGGGCTGATCTCCTTTAGAATGGACTGGTTGGATCTCCTTGCAGTCCAAGGGACTCTCAAGAGTCTTCTCCAACACCACAGTTCAAAAGCATCAATTGTTTAGTGACACAATATATCCCATGATACTGATGAAAATAGGTCTGCATATTTTAAAAATTACATGAAACATTTTGCTGGTGTTATGATTCAATTATATTGTTCTGATATAGGATTTATAAATCTTGAACTAAAATTTTAATTTTGCTATTTTCTTTTTAAACCTGAATGGTTGGTGTTGCTTCCCTAGGAAAGAGGAACCACTCTCCCACTTTTTACATCATCCCTGTGGAACAACCACAAGTCCGGTCTCTCCATGGGAACATAGTTTAGGCTGAGCCTGACAAGGCCCTTCCCTCAAGGACATCACTATGGATGCATGAGTCAAACCTAATAGTCAGTACCCAAAAAGTCCATCTCTTCTCAGTGGAGTTGCCAATATCTGGCACTGCTGGGGGCCATCTTGTCTACTTGGAGGAGACCTCCTGTAATCAGGCTATTCCTAGGAGATATCATGGGTTCAGTTCCAAACCAGTGCAATAAAAGGAGTCACCTCAACTTCTGGCTTTCCAGGGCATACAAAAGTTATGTGTACACTATACTGTGGTCTATCAATGTGTAATCACATATATCTTAAAAAAAATAAATGTGCATGCCTTAATGAAAAAATATAAAACAAAAAATTACAATAATAACATCAAAGATCACTGATCGCAGATCAGCAAAACAAATACAATAATAATAATAAAGTTTGAAATATTGTAAGAAACACCAAAATATGACACAGAGTCATATGGGGGAAGTAATGATGATATACAAACCTTCAATTTGTAAAAAATACAGTATCTGCAAAGCACAGTGAAACAAAGTTTGTCTGTACACAAGATGAAACCACGCATGGGTTAGTAGAGCAGTCATGAACAGGAAGATAGTGCTTAGGGTATTTGAGGCCCATATCCAGATTTTCCAATTAAATTAGCCAATAAAGAGCTTTTGGCTCACATTCAATTTTTTCTTTTTTTCATGTCTGTCTTCACCTCTTTTTTTTTTTTTTCATTTTTTTATAATTTATTTATTTTTTATTTTACTTTACAATTTTGTATTGGTTTTGCCATACATTGACATGAATCCACCACGGGTGTACATGCGTTCCCAAACTTGAACCCCCCCTCCCATCCCCCCTCCCCACAACATCTCTCTGGGTCATCCCCGTGTACCAGCCCCAAGCGTGCCATATCCTGCATCGGACATAGACTGGCAATTCGATTCTTACATGATATTATACATGTTTCAGTACCATTCTCCCAAGTCATCTCACCCTCTCCCTCTCCCACTGAGTCCAAAAGTCTGTTATACACATCTGTGCCTTTTTTGCTGTCCTGCATACAGGGTCATCATTGCCATCTTTCTAAATTCCATATATATGTGTTAGTATACTGTATTGGTGTTTTTCTTTCTGGCTTACTTCACTCTGTATGATTGGCTCCAGTTTCATCCATCTCATCAGAACTGATTCAAATGTATTCTTTTTAATGGCTGAGTAATACTCCATTGTGTATATGTACCACAGCTTTCTTATCCATTCATCTGCTGATGGACATCTAGGTTGTTTCCATGTCCTGGCTATTATAAACAATGCTGCGATGAACATTGGGGTACATGTGTCTCTTTCAATTCTGGTTTCCTCAGTGTGTACGCCCAGTAGTGGGATTGCTGGGTCATATGGCAGTTCTATTTCCAGGTTTTTAAGGAATCTCCACACTGTTCTCCATAGTGGCTGTACTAGTTTGCATTCCCACCAACAGTGTAGGAGGGTTCCCTTCTCTCCACACCCTCTCCAGCATTTATTGCTTGCACATTTTTGGATCGCAGACATTCTGACTGGTGTGAAGTGGTACCTCATTGTGGTTTTGATTTGCATTTCTCTGATAATGAGTGATGTTGAGCATCTTTTCATGTGTTTGTTAGCCATCCGTATGTCTTCTTTGGAGAAATGTCTATTTAGTTCTTTGGCCCATTTTTTGATTGGGTCGTTTATTTTTCTGGAATTGAGCTGCAGGAGTTGCTTGTATATTTTTGAGATTAGTTGTTTGTCAGTTGCTTTATTTGCTATTATTTTCTCCCATTCGGAAGGCTGTCTTTTCACTTTGCTTATATTTTCCTTTGTTGTGCAGAAGCTTTTAATTTTAATTAGGTCCCATTGGTTTATTTTTCTTTTATTTCCAGAAATCTGGGAGGTGGATCATAGAGGATCCTGCTGTGGTTTATGTCGGAGAGTGTTTTGCCTATGTTCTCCTCTAGGAGTTTTATAGTTTCTGGTCTTACATTTAGATCTTTAATCCATTTTGAGTTTATCTTTGTGTGCAGTGTTAGAAAGTGATCTAGTTTCATTCTTTTACAAGTGGTTGACCGGTTTTCCCAGCACCACTTGTTAAAGAGATTGTCTTTACTCCATTGTATATTCTTGCCTCCTTTGTCAAAGATAAGGTGTCCATATGTGTGCGGATTTATCTCTGGGCTTTCTATTTTGTTCCATTGATCTATATTTCTGTCTTTGTGCCAATACCATACTGTCTTGATGACTGTGGCTTTGTAGTAGAGCCTGAAGTCAGGCAGGTTGATTCCTCCAGTTCCATTCTTCTTTCTCAAGATTGCTTTGGCTATTCGTGGTTTTTTGTATTTCCATACAAATCTTGAAATTATTTGTTCTAGTTCTGTGAAAAATATCGCTGGAAGCTTGATAGGGATTGCATTGAATTTGTAAATTGCTTTGGGTAGTATACTCATTTTCACTATATTGATTCTTCCGATCCATGAGCATGGTATATTTCTCCATCTATTAGTGTCCTCTTTGATTTCTTTCATCAGTGTTTTATAGTTTTCTATATATAGGTCTTTAGTTTCTTTAGGTAGATATATTCCTAAGTATTTTATTCTTTTTGTTGCAATGGTGAATGGAATTGTTTCCTTAATTTCTTTTTCTACTTTCTCATTATTAGTGTATAGGAATGCAAGGGATTTCTGTGTGTTGATTTTATATCCTGCAACATTACTATATTCATTAATTAGCTCTAGTAATTTTCTGGTAGAGTCTTTAGGGTTTTCTATGTAGAGGATCATGTCATCTGCAAACAGTGAGAGTTTTACTTCTTCTTTTCCAATTTGGATTCCTTTTATTTCTTTTTCTGCTCTGATTGCTGTGGCTAAAACTTCCAGAACTATGTTGAATAGTAGTGGTGAAAGTGGGCACCCTTGTCTTGTTCCTGACTTTAGGGGAAATGCTTTCAATTTTTCACCATTGAGGATAATGTTTGCGGTGGGTTTGTCATATATAGCTTTTATTATGTTGAGGTATGTTCCTTCTATTCCTGCTTTCTGGAGAGTTTTTATCATAAATGGATGTTGAATTTTGTCAAAGGCCTTCTCTGCATCTATTGAGATAATCATATGGCTTTTATTTTTCAATTTGTTAATGTGGTGAATTACATTGATTGATTTGCGGATGTTGAAGAATCCTTGCATCGCTGGGATAAAGCCCACTTGGTCATGGTGTATGATCTTTTTAATGTGTTGTTGGATTCTGATTGCTAGAATTTTGTTGAGGATTTTTGCATCTATGTTTATCAGTGATATTGGCCTGTAGTTTTCTTTTTTTGTAGTATCTTTGTCAGGTTTTGGTACTAGGGTGATGGTGGCCTCATAGAATGAGTTTGGAAGTTTCCCTTCTTCTGCAATTTTCTGGAAGAGTTTGAGTAGGATAGGTGTTAACTCTTCTCGAAATTTTTGGTAGAATTCAGCTGTGAAGCCGTCTGGACCTGGGCTTTTGTTTGCTGGAAGATTTCTGATTATAGTTTCAATTTCCGTGCTTGTGATGGGTCTGTTAAGATTATCTATTTCTTCCTGGTTCAGTTTTGGAAAATTGTACTTTTCTAAGAATTTGTCCATTTCTTCCATGTTGTCCATTTTATTGGCATATAATTGCTGATAGTAGTCTCTTATGATCCTTTGTATTTCTGTGTTATCTGTTGTGATCTCTCCATTTTCATTTCTAATTTTATTGATTTGATTTTTCTCTCTTTGCTTCTTGATGAGTCTGGCTAATGGTCTGTCAATTTTATTTGTCCTTTCAAAGAACCAGCTTTTGGCTTTGTTGATTTTTGCTATGGTCTCTTTTGTTTCTTTTGCATTTATATCTGCCCTAATTTTTAAGATTTCTTTCCTTCTGCTAACTCTGGGGTTCTCCAATTCTTCCTTTTCTAGTTGCTTTAGGTGTAGAGTTAGGTTATTTATTTGACTTTTTCTTGTTTCTTGAGGTATGCCTGTATTGCTATGAACTTTCCTCTTAGCACTGCTTTTATAGTGTCCCACAGGTTTTGGGTTGTTGTGTTTTCATTTTCATTAGTTTCTATGCATATTTTGATTTCTTTTTTGATTTCTTCTGTGATTTGTTGGTTATTCAGAAGCATGTTGTTCAGCCTCCATATGTTGGAATTTTTAATAGTTTTCCTCTTGTAATTGAGATCTAATCTTAGTGCATTATGGTCAGAAAAGATGCTTGGAATGATTTCGATTTTTTTGAATTTATCAAGGTTATATTTATGGCCCAGGATGTGATCTATCCTGGAGAAGGTTCCATGAGCACTTGAGAAAAAGGTGAAATTCATTGTTTTGGGGTGAAATGTCCTATAGATATCAATTAGGTCTAACTGGTCTAATGTATCATTTAAAGTTTGCGTTTCTTTGTTAATTTTCTGTTTAGTTGATCTGTCCATAGGTGTGAGTGGGGTATTAAAGTCTCCCACTATTATTGTGTTGTTGTTAATTTCCCCTTTCATACTTGTTAGCATTTGTCCTACATATTGCAGTGCTTCTATATTGGGTGCATATATATTTATAATTGTTATATCTTCTTCTTGGATTGATCCTTTGATCATTATGTAGTGGCCTTCTTTGTCTCTTTTCACAGCCTTTGTTTTAAAGTCTATTTTATCGGATATAAGTATTGCCACTCCTGCTTTCTTTTGGTCTCTATTTGCGTGGAATATCTTTTTCCAACCCTTCACTTTCAGTCTGTATGTGTCCCTTGTTTTGAGGTGGGTCTCTTGTAAGCAGCATATAGAGGGTTCTTGTTTTTGTATCCATTCAGCCAGTCTTTGCCTTTTGGTTGGGGCATTCAATCCATTTACGTTTAAGGTAATTATTGATAAGTATGATCCCGTTGCCATTTACTTTATTATTTTGGGTTCGGGTTTATACTCCCTTTTTGTGTTTCCTTTCTAGAGAATATCCTTTAGAATTTGTTGGAGAGTTGGTTTGGTGGTGCTGTATTCTCTCAGCTTTTGCTTGTCTGTAAAGCTTTTGATTTCTCCTTCGTATTTGAATGAGATCCTTGCTGGGTATAGTAATCTGGGCTGTAGGTTATTTTCTTTCATCACTTTAAGTATGTCATGCCATTCCCTCCTGGCCTGAAGAGTTTCTATTGAGAGATCAGCTGTTATCCTTCTGGGAATCCCCTTGTGTGTTATTTGTTGTTTTTCCCTTGCTGCTTTTAATAGTTGTTCTTTGTGTTTGATCTTTGTTAATTTGATTAATATGTGTCTTGGGGTGTTTTGCCTTGGGTTTATCCTATTTGGAACTCTCTGGGTTTCTTGGCCTTGGGTGATTATTTCCTTCCCCATTTTAGGGAAGTTT
Organism: Oryx dammah; assembly: GCF_014754425.2. Lineage (NCBI taxonomy): Eukaryota > Metazoa > Chordata > Mammalia > Artiodactyla > Bovidae > Oryx > Oryx dammah. Next base: position 5,157,451 of record NW_024080556.1, on the reverse strand, counting down.
TCAACTATTATCTCCTCAAGGATTTTCTCATGGTCTTTCTTTTTGTCTTCTTCTTCTGGGACTCCTATAATTCGAATGTTGGAGCATTTCATATTGTCCTGGAGGTCTCTGAGATTGTCCTCATTTCTTTTAATTCGTTTTTCTTTTTTTCTCTCTGATTCATTTATTTCTACCATTCTATCTTCTATTTCACTAATCCTATCTTCTGCCTCCGTTATTCTACTATTTGTTGCCTCCAGAGTGTTTCTGATCTCATTTATTGCATTATTCATTGTATATTGACTCTTTTTTATATCTTCTAGGTCCTTGTTAAACCTTTCTTGCATCTTCTCAATCCTTGTCTCTAGGCTATTTATCTGTGATTCCATTTTGATTTCAAGATTTTGGATCATTTTCACTATCAATATTTGGAATTCTTTCTCAGGTAGATTCCCTATCTCTTCCTCTTTTGTTTGGTTTGGTGGGCATTTCTCCTGTTCCTTTACCTGCTGAGTATTCCTCTGTCTCTTCATCTTGGTTATATTGCTGCGTTTGGGATGGCCTTTTTATATTCTGGGAATTTGTGTAGTTCTCTTTATTGTGGAGCTTCCTCACTGTGGGTGGGGTTGTATCAGTGGCTTATCAAGGTTTCCTGGTTAGGGAGGCTTGTGTTGGAGGTCCGGTGGGTGGAGCTGGGTTTCTTCTCTCTGGAGTGCAGTGGAGTGACCAGTAATGGGTTATGAGACGTCTAAAGTTTTGGAGTAACTTTGAGCTGCCTGTATATTGAAGCTCAGGGGTGTGTTCCTGTGTTGCTGGAAAATTTGTGTGATATGTCTTGTTCTGGAACTTGTTGGCCCTTGGGTGGAGCTTTGTTTCAGTGTAGGTATGGAGGCATTTGATGAGCTCCTATTGCTTAATGTTCCCTGAATTCAGGAGTTCTCTGATGTTCTCAAGCTTTGGACTTAAGCCTCCTGCTTCTGGTTTTCGGTTTTATTTTTACAGTGGTCTCTAGACTTCTCCATCTATACAGCACCGATGATAAAACATCTAGGTTAAAGATGAAAGGTTTCTCCACATTGAGGGACACCCAGAGAGGTTCACTGGGTTACATGGAGAAGAGAAGAGGGAGGAGGTAGTTAGAGGTGACTGGAATGAGATGCGGTGAGATCAAAAGAGGAGAGAGCAAGCTAGTCAATAGTCACTTCCTTATGTGCACTCCATAGTCTGGGCCGCTCAGAGGTATTCACAGAGTTATACAGGGAAGAGGAGAGGGAGGAAGTAGACAGAGGTGGCCAGGAGGGTAACAGAGAGTAATGAAAAGGAGAGAGACAAGTCCAGCCAGTAATCAGTTCCTTAGGTGTTCTCCACCATCTAGAACACACAGAGAATCACAGAGTTGGATATAGAAGAGATGGGGGCGGGGGGGAGTGACAGAGGCCCCCTGGTGGAGAAAGAGGAGAGTCCAAAAGGAGGAGAGAGTGGTCAAGCCAGTAATCTCGCTGTCAGGTAAAATTGGGTTTTGAAATGTACAAAATTGATAACAAAAACTGAAATGCAAAGATTAAAAAACCTAGAGTAGAGGTTGGATTTTCAAAAATACAATATTAAAGAGAAGAAGCAGAAGGAAGAAAGAAAAAAAGAAAAAAGAAAAAAATAATAAGAAAAGAAAGAAAAAAACCACAAGATTAAAAAAGATATACCAACAACAACCACACAAAGACTATATATGGTGTTTGCCTTAAAAAAGTAGACTTTTCTTTTTTTTTTTTTTTTAAAGTAATAGTAGGTTATAGAAATTAAAAATTAGAGGAGAAATAGAAGACTTAACACTTAAAAAAAAGTTAGGAAAAAAAAGAAAAAAGAAAAAGAAAAAAAAATAAGGAATGATTGTAAAAATAGTGAAGATATATCTGGCCCTTCTCTGATGTTATGGGCCGTGTGGGGTCACTTCCAAGGCGGTTCCCTCTGTTTGACTTCTTCTGTTTGCTGGTCTCTTCAGTGTCTGAGTTCCGTCCTGACACAGGGGGGCGGTGGTGGACACTTTTTTTTTTTTTTAGGCTCACTAGTTCAGACGCGCTGTGGGGAGGGGGGGATGCTGCAAACAAATAGCACTGTAGTGGGCACACAGCATCTCAGTCCCGCTGGACCTGTCCCCCACCACGGCGAACAAACCGCTCCGGCTCCACGGTGCTCAGCCGGGAAACATCCGAGGCTGGCCCCAGGCTGCACGCACCTCCCAGGTCCAAGCCGCTCAGGTTTGGTGCCCAGGTAGCCCTCAGAGGCACAGACTTGTTTGGGACTGCGCTCTGCACCCCTCCCAGGTCTGAGCAGCTCAGGAGCTTGGCAAGCGCGGTCGCCGCGACTTGTCCCCTTCTCTGTCTCTACTGCTCAGTTTTCTGGGTGTACTGCTGGCGCTCCCTGTGAGGCGGATGGTGGCTGTCCAGCACCCCCAGAAGTCTTAGCAAAGAAACCTGCCTGCAGTTTGGTAGGTAAAGTCTCTCCAGGGCTGCGATTGCCCCTTTCCAGTCCTTACAGCTCTGGCTGCCTGTCCCCGGCAGGGGATGGTCTGCAGCCAGCTATTTCCGTTCCATCCTTTGTTCTGTGCGCGGTCCTGGCGGCGTTTTATGTTCCAGTTTTTTGCATGGTAGGTATCCCCCAGTCTGGTTTGCTAGCCCAAGTTCGATCACTCTGGTTACGCGTGGGGCGTTTCCGCCCGCTTCTTACCGAGCATGGCAGCCCACGCCTCCCGCGCTTCCCTGCCCTGCCCCCACTTGCTAGCGGCGGATGCAGGCGTCTGCGCGGCTTTTCCGCTGGGGGAGTTACTGTTGGGCTTGTAATCTGTTGGTTTTAATTATTTATTTGTTTTTCCTTCCTGTTACGTTGCCCTCTGTGTTTCCAAGGCTCACCACAGACTCGGCAGGGAGAGTGTTTCCTGGTGTTTGGAAACCTCTCTTCTTAGAATTCCCTTCCCGGGACGGGCTTCCCTTCCCAGGACAGAGCTCCCTCCCCACCTCCTTTGTCTCTTTTCTCGTCTTTTATATTTTTTCCTACCTGTTTTTGAAGACAATGATCTGCTTTTCTGGTTGCCTGATGTCCTCTGCCTGCTGCATTCAGGGGTTGTTTTGTGGAGTTTGCTCCGCGTTGAAATGATCTTTTGAGGAATATGTGAGGGAGAAAGTGGTCTTCCCTTCCTATTCATCCGCCATCTTAGGACCGCCCCCCTCACATTCAACTGAGTTGAATTTCCATCAGCCACAACGTGTGCTAAATCACTTTAGTTGTGTCTGTGCTATTACTTTTCTTTTGACATAGATATACAGCTAACTTGGAATTAATGTTTATATGGTGTAATGTAGCATGAGTGCCTGGTGGTTTCTTTCTTTAAAAAAAAATACATAATCATTCAAAACCATTATTGAAAAAAAAACCCACTGCTCTGACATTTGTCCTAGAAGCATGACTTTGCTTCTCCACTCCCTCTTCCAAGCTGTGGGTCTAATTTGCTCATCTTGTGCCATGGTCATACTGTCTTAATTACAACAGGTTTGTAACAACTCATTAAATCAGCTAGAGTAAGGCTATCCATTTCCTTCTCCCTTAAGATTATCTAAGCTATTCTTGGCATTTGGTATATCCATAAAATGTTTTGGAATTGGCTTGTCAACTTAAGTATTTTCATTTCTTGGATTTAATGAGTATTACACTGAATTACCATGTCAGTTTGTAGAGAGATCCTTCAAATGTTGAGTCTTCCAATCCATGCACAATCTCTCCAATTCTTTGGATCATTTTTAAAAATTTATACAAATTTTGTTCCATTGTTTTCTAAGAGGAAGTCTTAGATTTACTCTTCAGTTCAGTTCAGTCGCTCAGTCATGTCCGACTCTTTGTGACCCCATGAACCGTAGCACGCCAGGCCTTCCTGTCCATCACCAACTCCCAGAGTTCACCCAAACCCATGTCCATCGAGTCGCTGATGCCATCCAACCATCTCATCCTCTGTCGTCCCTTTCTCCTCCTACCCTCAGTCTTTCCCAGCATCAGGGTCTTTTCCAATGAGTCAGCTCTTCACATCAGGTGGCCAAAGTACTGGAGTTTCAGCTTTAGCATCATTCCTTCCAAAGAAATACCAGGGCTGATCTCCTTCAGAATGGATTGGTTGGATCTCCTTGCAGTCCAAGGGAACTCTCAAGAGTCTTCTCCAACACCCCAAATCAAAAGCATCAATTCTTCGGTGCTCAGCCTTCTTCACAGTCCAACTCTCACATCCATACATGACCACAGGAAAAACCATAGCCTTGACTAGACGGACCTTTGTTGGCAAAGTAATGTTTCTGCTTTTGAATATGGTATCTAGGTTGGTCATAACTTTTCTTCCGAGGAGTAAGTGTCTTTTAATTTCATGGCTGCAATCACCATCTGCAGTGATTTTGGAGCCCCAAAAAATAAAGTCGGACAGTTTCCACTGTTTCCTCATCTATTTCCCATGAAGTGATGGGACCAGATGCCAAGATCTTCGTTTTCTGAATGTTGAGCTTTAAGCCAACTTTTTCACTCTCCTCTTTCACTTTCATCAAGAGGCTTTTTAGTTCCTCTTCACTTTCTGCCATAAGGGTGGTGTCATCTGCATATCTCAGGTTATTGATATTTCTCTCGGCAATCTTGATTCCAGCTTGTGCTTCCTCCAGACCAGCGTTTCTCATGATGTACTCTGCATATAGGTTAAATAAGCAGGGTGACAATATACAGCCTTGACATACTCCTTTTCCTATTTGGAGCCAGTCTGTTGTTCCATGTCCAGTTCTAACTATTGCTTCCTGGCCTGCATACAGATTTCTCAAGAGGCAGGTCAGGTGGTCTGGTATTCCCATCTCTTTTAGAATTTTCCAGTTTATTTTGATCCACAGTGCCAAAGGCTTTGGCATAGTCAATAAAGCAGAAATAGATGTTTTTCTGCGACTCTCTTGCTCTTTCCATGATCCAGCGGATGTTGGCAATTTGATCTCTGGTTCCTCTGCCTTTTCTAAAACCAGCTTGAACATTTGGAAGCTAATGGTTCATGTATTGCTGAAGTCTGGCTTGGAAAATTTTGAGCATTACTTTACTAGCATGTCAGATGAGTGCAATTGTATGGTAGTTTGAGAATTCTTTGGCATTGGAATGAAAACTGACCTTTTCCAGTGCTGTGGCTACTGCTGAGTTTTCCAAATTTGCTCCTACCATATATACTAGCAATTTCTTTATTAAAACATTTTCTTTTTTCCATTTTTTAACTGTATTTTCCCCACAGACTTAAAGCTATGTGAGAACAGACATTCTTTTTTTTTTTTTTTAACAATTATAAACCTGGGGTTATTATGATGGCTATCTCTTGCACGCATGCCTGATAAGCTTTTCCAGTCATTTCCGACTCTTTGTGACTCTATGGACTGTAGCCCACCAGGCTCCTCTCTTTATGGGATAGAATACTGGAGTGGGTTGCCACGCCCTCCTCCAGGCGATCTTCCCAACCCAAGCATCCAATCTGAGTCTCCCACATTGGGAGCCAGGTTCTTCACCCCTAACATCACCTGGGCTTACTCTGTTTAAGTTCTGTCTATAAGTATCAAATAGCCAAATTTTAAAGGAAGATTACCTTTTTTTTAGAATAAAAAAGGAGTTTCAAGCAATCGAAATAATCACTCCCTCATCCCAGGAATGCATTTGATTTGTAGCTTTGGGAACAAGTTTTCATATGCTCTTCTTTCATTGTAAGCAACAAAGCACATTATTAAAAGGACTGTAATCACACCAAGTTCTAGCTAGTATGCCTGTGGATTTCAAAGCTGTCCTGGAGTATAAACAATCTAAGAGCCAGGATATCTGATTGCCATAGTGCTCTGATTTCATGAAAAACTCTTCTTTAAAAAATATACTTTATCCTGTAAGTTATTCTGAATTCCATTAATTCCCTTCACATTTGTTTCTTTTATCTTCACAATTTTATGTTAATCTATTATTCATTTTCATTTGATGTTCAGAATAATGCTTTCTATGGAGGCAAAAGAATAAATATTTTAACCCAAAGGTTAGCTTTGCATCTGACAGACAGACACAGTGGTATATGGAATTTTCTAAGGAGAATTTTATCATTATAAAAAATAAGGGCAAAATAGCTGGATTATCTTTACATTAGAAAACCTGACATTCTGATCTGATTTTGCTCAAATCCCTGTTATTACCATCTTGCTTTGTGTGATTAGGATCCTTGCTGTAACTCAGCAAGGGTATTTGAACACACCCCTGAAAATGAAAAGATCCTGGTCAAATGAAATAAAGAATATAAAAATAATTCTACTTCTGTTTTACTTAGTGTGCCCTTAACTAACACATTTCCATAAAGTCTATTTCTGTTTTTCTAACAAGTGCCTTCTCATCATTTCCCTTTTATATGTGAGAGCTTTAGGGAAGAAATCAGGAAGGGGAAAAAAAAAAAAAACTCCACTAGAGGAACAAAAGTAAAGATGGGAAACTAACAAAAATGCTTCTTTACTCTCTGAAAGTCTAGAAATTTATATTATAATCATGCTAACCATTTTATTCTACTTGCTTTTTGAGGAAGTTGTAACCTTATCTCTCTGCTGCTGCTGCTGCTAAGTCGCTTCAGTCTCTAGATCATGACAAATTAAGACTCTCTTTTTTGATGAAGGAAAGCAATTTACATGCAAATAATGATTCCAAAATATCAATTTTCCTTTCTGCTCACATCTAGTAATTAAAGACATGATTTCTCCCTCTTCTATACTCTGTAATACATTCTTTATGGTGGGTTGTTTTTCCATTTTTTGACATTTTGTCCTTCCTCTCCTAAACTAAAAAGGCTTTGACCTAATTACTTCTAAGGACTGAACATAAAGCTATCTCCTCACAGAGTTGACTTTCTGCTGGAATCCCAGAAATTCATTTCTAACCCTCTCTAGACCATTTGACCTCCTGTATGTTTCGTGAATGCATCAGGCTTCTTCCCACCTTAGGGCCTTTGAATGTAATAGTCTCCCAACCCTCGCTCAAGGGTCTCCTTCTCAGTGAGTCCTTCTCTAGCTTCACTGTCTAAAAGTGCACACCCTCCCTTTCCCCTACCCCACCTCAGCACTCATTACTCTCATTCCTTGTTTTCTTATTCTTTTTGGTACTTCACTTTCTGTGATTTGCCATAATATATTCTATTCACTTAGCTGGTTAACGATCCGTAGTCTACCACCAGTGTGCCATGGGACCATGGCAGCGATTTTGTCCGTTTTGTCACAGATGCTTTCTCAGTTCTTAGAATGGTACCTGACACATAGTAGGTGCCCCATTAATGTCTGTTCTATGAATGAGGACGATGGAAGCACTAAAATGTTATTACAAGTCGTTCTCAAGTCTGTGTCCTCCCTGGATTTTCTGTGAACTGAATAACCATTTTATTATCACATGGGAGTTTGTGAGATTGTTTAATACTAAAATGATTTTCTCACAGTGAAAAGTTTGGACACTGAAACTCTCAGGCAGAAATCACACTCTTAAGTGTTTATGAGGACCAGGCATGTAAATAAGCTGAGGTTATGTGGGTCACGTTTGGATTGTGGGTAACTAGATGGAGTGTGTCTAAGACAAACAAACAAAAAACAAATAAATAAAAATAAAATTATTATATCTATTTGAAAAAAGACAAATGAGTTGCAGCTTTTCCGCATCATCAGGTACTTCCCTTGGGACTTATTGCCCAGAGCCACTCAACTGTCTAGTTCTTTCAAAGTAGAAAATTTGAAATTTTACTTGCAATTGCCTGGCTCTTGGAAGTTAGCAATTAAGCCAATTGTGAGATATGCCTGGTGGACTGCAGAATGCTACACAAAATCCTGTCCCCCTAGAGTTGCTGCTGTTGAGTTTGTTAGGTCTCCTCCCTTGGAGGATTAAGTTGAATGACATTAAAACTGTAGAACACAGTTCAGAGCCTTGAGCATACACTCTAAAATCTAGAGCGAAGCATAGTCAATCCTAAATAGCCATTCCATGCTCCTTTTATCCTCCATCCTATTCTACCCCTCCTTTGGTTTTCTAAGAATATGGATACTTTCCAAACAGAAAACACCTACCACACCATCCTACAATGCAAATAATGAGGAAAATAGGAAGTTCTTTGACATCTCTAGATTGTCAACATCCTGCACTTTAAAAGTGAAATAAGGTGACTTGAACAAGCACTGTGATATGGTGACTGTTGATCTTATAGCTGCAGACCCTGCTGCAAACCAGGGTCTCCTGAAAAAAGGGATGATTCATATCAGGTGGGTCATGTGTGGATTTAGATTAATACTTAACGGATAAAGTAATGTTCCTTCTTTTTTCGTTCTTTCAGAGCCGATTCACTGTTATCTCGTTGTACCATCTCAACCACTCCATTAGACTTCATATCACCTTCTTAGAATTCCTTTATTCCAATTATCAGAACTGTGCCAGGCTATTTATAGTGAGAAACTGTATGTAAAGTCTTTCTTTTTGATGCACTCCCCCCTTGCATGATCTGAAAATTGTCACTCCACTGAATTGAAGTCATGTCTTCTTTCAATGTACAGCTTACCTACTCTGATATTTTCCCTTGAAAATTAGTAACGCTGACTTGTTGTTCCTACAAACATGAAAAATAGAAAACAGCAAATAAAGGGATATTTAAATAAGAAAGCAAACTCATTCATCTGAGCATTTTACTGACAACTTGTAAAAAGAAGTTGAACAAACGCAGTCATTTCTTGCCTAAAGACTGTGTCTTAAAACTAATGGCACCAATAGATGTCAATATAAATGAGTAAGAGTTAGGAAAATTGGACAGATAATAAGCAATTCTGTGAACAAAGGGATGTGGCAAAATGCTGACTGTTTAAGAGTATGGTCCAAGAAATTACACAATCAATAGAATTGCCAGGCATCTTCCATCTATGGATCAATTAGGTTAAGAACTAAAAGTATCTACATTATGCTAATTTCAAAAGGCAATTAAGAGAAAGGATATCAAACGAATAGAATTAAAGCTTCCATAGAAAAGAAAACAAAAAGAAAGTATAGCAAATTGTAATTCAAGCTGCAAAAAAGGCAAGAAACATTCTAGGTGACCTGCTTGGACAAAGAAATCAAACAAGTCTAGTAAAATAAAGACAGGGAGAAAAATGTAGTTACCATGACTAACACAACTGGTGGTGGAAAGTTTTCTGCATATGAAACTAAAAAGAGACAGATGAACAAATGGAAACAGAGAAGAGGAAACTGAAGCCATCCGTGAAATGAAACCCAAAGAAAAACTCTTTGACATTTTTAAAGGTAATAAAATCAGAAAAATATCTTTGGTATTTTTAAAAGTAGTAAAATCATACCTTTAAGTATACAAACCACTTTACTTAAAAGCGGAAGTCGCTCAGTTGTGTCTGACTCTTTGCTACCCCAAGGACTATATAGAATTCTCCAGGCCAGAATACTGGAGTGGGTATCCTTTCCCTTCTCCAGGGGATCTTCCCAACCCAGGGATAGAACCCAGGTCTCCTGTACTGTGGGTGGATTCTTTTCCAGCTGAGCCACCAGGGAAGCCCAAGATTACTGGAGTGGGTAACCTATCCTTTCTCCAAGGGAGCTTCCTGACCCAGGAATCAAACCAGGGTTTCCTGCATTGCAGGAGGATTCTTTACCAGCTGAGCTATCAGGGAAGCCCAAGTTTTACTTAAATTTTCTCATTTTAGCCTCATGAGAAATTGGGTAGATAAAAACTCTCATTTTGTATGTGAGCAAAAATAAGTTTAAGTGACTTTATGATTTTCCCAAAGTCTTCCAGGAATTTAAAGAGTCAGAGCTCAAACCCAAACTTGTGTATATTATTTTATATCCCACAAAAAGTTAATTTTTCCATACTGAGTTTTTCAGACACAATATTACATGCTAAAGTAAGTATTAAAAATATAGCCCAAATCTTTCCATCTAACCTAGACTTGGCCAACCATTTCCATTCTTTCTGCTCTGGGAACTACCATAGGAGAAACCTACATTACCAGGATGATTGACTGCAGTACAAATTTATGATTTCCAACCTCAGCTGGGCCTCTCTTGCAGCACAACAACCATTTTGCTCATTACCAGTTGGCTCCTTGGGGCTTCCCCAGTGGTTCAGTGGTAAAGAACCCACCAGCAGTGCAGGAGTAGCAGGTTTGATCCCTGGGTTGGGAAGATCCCCTGGAGAAAGAAATGTCAACCCACTCCAGTATTCTTGTATGGGAAATGCCATGGACAGAGGAGCTTGGCAGGCTACAGTTCATGGGGTCGCAAAAGAGTTGGACATGATTTAGCAGCTAAATAATGTTAGCTCCTTATCCCATTTCTCAACGTATTAACCAGAGCAGTTAACAACTTTCCTCCCTCCTCAGCCCTCCCTCTCCTCTGCCTGTCCTACTTTCAGCAAATTAGTTCTCTCTCTGCTCAGTTGGGACAATGGGTGCTGTTTGATATCAACTGTTTCTCCACTAAAACTTAGTACTCTTTCCCCTATTCTTACATCTTGTTTTCCACCTACCTCAGAGGAAGGGAAGCTCTTTCCATCTATGTCTCTGATTTTTATTTTTCAACTTGTTCTTTTAGCTAAAAACACCCTTTAAATTTTTTTTATTTATTTGGCTATGCCAGGTCTTAGTTGTAGCACTTGGGATATTTAGTTATGGTACAGGAACTATTAGTTACAGCTTGTAGGATTTAGTTCCCTGACCAGGAATCGAGCCTGTGCCCTCTGTATTGGGCACATAGATTCTTAGGCACTGGACCACCAGGGAAGTTCCTATTTCCTGCATAGAAGCACCATTCTCCTGTCTTGCAGATCTGTTCTATTTCCCTCCAATTTGCCTCCATTTCACAGCCATCTCAATTTTCTCCTTCCCCTTACCACTGTTCTCATTGAACAGACAGACAGTGAAGTCACTCAGTCATATCCGACTCTTTGTGTCCCCATGGACTGCAGCCTAACAGGCTTCTCCATCCATGGGATTTTCCAGGCAAGGGTCCTGGAGTGGGTTGCCATTTCCTCCTCCAGGGGATCTTCCTGACCCAGGAAGTGAACCTGGGTCTCCCACATTGCAAGCAGACGCTTTTACCCTCTGAGCCACCAGGGAAGCAGATGACAATCCTACCTCAGCTTCCTCACAGGTACTACTCACATCTGGCCCAGAGAATTGGACCTAGTAGGCATTATGCAAAACTTTCTCAAATGAATAAATGAATGAATGAGTGAACTTCTACTTTTTAGTTTCCCTAAAAGGACTTATGAGCAGATTCCTTTGAGGAAAGTGGTGATTAGAAGCAACTTTGCTGTTCAAAAGGATTTCTTACATGAAGGAAGTGTCATTTACTGCTTTGTGCTAAATCGCTTCAATCATGTCCAACTCTTTGCTACCCTATGGACTATAGCCCGCCAGGCTCCTCTGAGTGGGTGGCCACGCTCTCCTCCAGGGGATCTTCCTGACTCAGGGATCGAACATGCACCTCTTACGTCTCCTGCATTGGCAGGCCTGTTCTTTACCACTAGCACCACCTGGGAAATCTATTTACTGCTACTTGTTTTTATAAATTATGCATATTTTCCATGCCTTCCTTCCTTCTTGTCTCTTTACACCATCTCCACCCTCTCCCACCCCAGATGGGAACTGGCATTCTGTACTCATCACACTGTAGTATACTGTTACATTGTCTGTTACTGCATAACAACTAACCTCAAAGCTTAGAGGCTCAGCTAGACAATCCCTGCATGGGCTCCTGTACACAGCTGGGTCAAATGATAACTAAAAGCTAGAAAAACTAAGGCAGAGCTGCAAGTGTCCTTCTGACCTGGACTTGTAGGATATACAGCATCATTTCTGCTGTATTCTGCTGGTTACAAGTAAGTCAAGGCCAGTTGTAATTTAAAGGGAGGAAACTATACAAGCGCATGAATACTGGGAGGAAAAGTTCACTGGGAAACTATGCTACATGAGAAGTTGTCTTTGGAGTTTGACTGCTACATATATTCAATTGTGTATGTGTAAACCTTCGAAACTTAGCTATTAAAGTACAAGAACTGTGTTTTTGAGTTCCTGCTGCTGCTGCTGCTGCTAAGTTGCTTCAGTCATGTCCGACTCTGTGCGACCCCAGAGATGGCAGCCCACCAGGCTCCCCCGTCCCTGGAATTCTCCAGGCCAGAACACTGCAGTGGGTTGCCATTTCCTTCTCCAATGCATGAAAGTGAAAAGTGAAAGTGAAGTCGCTCAGTCGTGTCCGACTCTTCTCGACCCCATGGACTGCAGCCCACCAGGCTCCTCTGCCCATGGGATTTTCCAGGCAAGAGTACTGGAGTGAGTTCCTACCGAATAGTAAATGATTGCTGAAGACATCATTATGTCAGTCATGCACCAAAAATACAACTGACCAAATTTATACAAAACCATTTCTAGAGGTTCAAGACCATTTCAAGCAATGATGAAATATGTTGTATATGTAGAACAGTAATGTTAAGTAGGGCTTTCCAGGTGGCACTAGTGGTAAAGAATCCACTTGCCAACGCAGGAGACATAAGAGAAGCAGATTCGATCCCAGGGCAAGAAGATCGCCTTTAGGAGGGCATGGCAACTCACTCCAGTATCCTTGCCTGGAGATGCCATGGACAGAGAAGGCTGGCAAGCTACAGTCCATAGGGTCGCAAAGTCAGACACAACTGAAGCTACTTAGCATGCAGGCAATGTTCAGTAAGCCTGTAAAGCAAACGATCCGGATTGAGCACAGTTTAGCAAACATTAATTGACATCATCCATGGGCCCAGCACTGTGCTTGCCATTGGACCCAGGTGCCTTAAGAATGAATTACAGGACTTCCCTGGTGGTCCTGTGGTTAAGAATCCACCTGCCAACGCAGGGGACACAGGTTTGATCCCTGGCCTGGGAGGATCCAACATGCCTCAGGGCAGTTAAGCCGATGGGCCACAATTGTTGAGCCCAAGTGTCACAACTACTGAAGTCCACACACCCTAGAGCCTGTGCTCCACAACAAGAGGTGCCTCCAAAGTGAGAAGCACACACGCTGCCACTAGAGAGTGGCCCCCTGTCGCTTCAACTAGAGGAATCCTGAGAGCAGCAACAGAGAATCAGCACAGCCAAATATAAAAAGAAGTGAATGAATTAATTTTTAAAAAGAATTAATTATAGGTGGCCCTTCTGTCTTTAGGTTCCACATCAACAATTCAACCAACCATGAATTAATTTCGTGTTGGCTGATTCTGCAGAGGAAGGCTCCACCTACGGCAGAGGGCTGCTCTACCACGCATTTTACGCCGTGCTGTGTTAAGTCGCCTTAGCTGTGTCTGACTCTTTGTGACCCTATAGACTTTAGCCCACCAGGCTCCTTGGGCCATGGGATTCCAGAGGCAGCAATACTGGAGTGAGTTGCCGTGCCCTCCTGACCCAGGGATCAAACCCATGTCTCCAGTGGCTCCTCCATTGTAGGCAGATTCTTTACCACTGAGCCACCAGGGAAGTCCACACATTTCATACAAGGAGCTTAAGCATCCATGGGTTTTGGTTTCTGCTGAGGTCCCTGAAACAAATTCCCCATGGATCCCAAGGGACGACTGTAAATGCAAATTAACCCCTTGTATGCTCTCTATTAGCTAGCCGTGCTGTGCTCAACTGTGTCTGACTCTTTGCGACCTCATGGACTGCACTTTGTCAGGCTCCTCTGTCCATGGGATTCTCCAGGCAAGAAAGAATACTGGAGTAGGTTGCCATTCCTTCTCCATGGGATCTTTCTGACCCAGGGATTGAACCTGGGTCTCCTGCACTGCAGGAGGATTCTTTACCACTAGCAAGATCTATTAGAGCAATAAAATATTTATAATTGAAACACATCTACAACTTTAATTTTAAAGGTAAAAGTTTATTACCAAGATTATAGTAGAATCTAAAGTCAAAACGACACAGAGAATTAAAAAAGAAATACAGTCATCCCTCAGTGTCCATGGGGTAGTGGCTCCAGAACCCACGGCAGACGTTCAAGTCCCATTGTCAGACTTCCCTACCCTCTCTTCCACAAATCGTGTAGTACTGTATTCGTTTATTGAAAAAAAAATCCACATATGAGTGGACTCCTACAGCTGACACCTCTGTTGTTCAAAGGTCAACAGTATATGTACGAGTCAGAGAGGAAAAGAGAGAAAGAAAACAAAAGAAAGGAAGGAAGGGCAAATTCACATGCTCATTCCTTCAGGAAACCTATTCTACATATTTACAGAATAATTATTCAGCAGAGATGCTTAAAGAACCCTTGTGAAATCTGAAAAAATTTTAATCCATTTATCAAAGAAAAGATTATAGAGCTTTCAAGGTTCTTAAGATAACTAAAATGATAATGTAATATTGAACAAAAAAAGCTAATCTTAAGAACTTGATAAATTGCATAATAAACTATTAAAAACCAATAGGGTTTTTAAATTGATATGAATATGCCATCTGCATATTTCCAATATGTATGATATGTAAACTTAAACTACATTTTATGTTTTATAAATGTGTTACTTAAACAAAATCATATTCACAGAAAGGATTTCCACTTGCTTTGAAATATTATTATTTCAAAGCTGAAAAGCCTGAGTATAATGTTATAGAAGAAACACCAGCTGGTTGCCATATCACGCTATAATGAAATTTGCAAATGAAAACTGGAGAGGGAAATAATATTCCCAATGGTTGATATGCTAAGATAATTGTGTTGCTAAAGAGAAAAAATTAAATCCAATCTGTATATTAAAGCTAGACTGCATCATAAAAATATTTCACAAAATAATAATCTACATTTATCCTAAAAAGTTATGTATTTAAAATAAAATTTATTAAAAGTCTTACAGATATTCTAAAATTGAAATGCCACTTCAAGAACAATAAAATGTCAAAATTATTCGTTTTCTTCACTGTTTCCCATACCCTGTAAAAAATAAAATATTTATTTGTGTGTGCATATGTGTATATGTAACAGCCTCAGTTCCCCACATCCTCTGTAGGTCTACACTGGACACAAACTCAAGGGGTCAAATGAATAAAGTTATATAATAATGGTTGTTCAGTTTTTCAGTCATGTTTGACTCTTTGCAACCCCATGGACTATAGCACACCAGGCTTTCCTGTCCTTCACTGTCTCCCAGAGTTTGCTCAAACTCATGTCCACTGAGTCCTTGATGCCATCCAATCATCTCATCCTCTGTCACCCCTTCTAAACTAATATAACAATTAATTTGCTAATGAAATAAAATGTTTAAAGTTACATTTGCCAATTTTTTATCACCAAGGTATTTTTGCATTGCCTTTATCTTTGGCATGCCCTTGGTTTATTTCTTTTCTTCCAGTCTATGTCTTACTGTCCCTTCCCAAATCTCCAACAACTCCTTCTCATGACAAATTTTAAAAGTTTGATAGTCAGTTGATTCCCCTCTGGTCATATCACACCCCTTTGCATTCCCCATTAAAATATCATCAGCCCTCTATAGCTGTGGGTTCTGCATCCAGAAATTCAAACAACCTAGGATCAAAAATATTCAAAAAGTTTTTCAGAAAGTTCCAAAAGGCAAAACTTAAATGTGCTGTGCTCTGGAAATTATTTACATATCATTTACATTGTATTTACAACTATTTACATAGCATTTACATTGTACTAGGTATTGTATGGAATCTAGGGATGATTTTAACCATAGGGAGGATGTGTGTAGGTGATATGCAAATACTATGCCATTTTATATAAGGGACTTGAACATCCACAGATTTTGCTATTCTCTGGGGACCTGGAGCAAAACTCCTGCAGATATTTAAGGGACGACAGTAATTGAACAAGGGATAATTCAAAGGCCTTCTTTACTCAATCAAATTTAAATGGGTTGTAACCCAGAAGCTTTGACAACTTGTTACATAATACAGGTTATGATGGCCATGTTTAGTCACTCAGTCATGTCTGACTCTTTGTGACCTCATGGACTGTAGCCCACCAGGCTCCTCTGCCCATGGGGATTCTCCAGACAAGAACACTGGAATGGGTTGCCATGCTCTCCTCCAAGGGATCTTCCCAACCCAGGGACCGAACCCCAGTCTCCCACATTTGCAGGCAGATTCTTTACCATATGAGCCACCAGGGAAGCCCAATACAAGTTAATAAAATGATAACTGAAATTGGGGATATAAAGTTAAAATTCAGAATTTTATTTTTAAAAAAATATATGGTCCTTTTATGTAAAATTTTATTCAGATGTCTTAAATATACATGCTGGCTCCAGACATACATACAGGGTTTCCCTGGTAGCTCAGAGGTTAAAGCATCTGCCTCCAATGATTAACTCTGATTTTAATAAATATTTCCTGACAATGATTGGCGTATTGTCTCTATATGTATGTTTGTCTGTTGATTACTGATTTTTACTACTTTTCCCACTTTTTGTCAACCATATGACATTGACTATTTCTAACAGTTCTCCTAATAATAATTTTCAGTAGAAATTGAAATAAATGTATATACCAAGATTACTGTTTATGTACATATGTTCCTTTATCATGTTATTTACAACAAACAGAATTTGCTGGAGTTTATTTCCCCCCATTTCTATCAGAGTAGTATCTATCTACCTTACAATAAATTTAGCATCGTTAATAAATACCTATTAACTTGAATGGAATATGAATTTATTAATATTATGTCATCTATAAATTTTAAACAAAGCCTCATCCAGTAATCCATTTAACTGTGTTGTATTTACAATATCTGAATTCTTAATGCTTTAAGAACTGTTGTGTTTCATTAGAAGAAAGTCTAATTTTCCCAAAATCATTCTGATTTTTCTCTTCCTGTTCTGTGGGGCATGTGGGATGGAAGGAGGTGATTCTTAGATATAATTAGAGCTGTGGGAGGTATCTCTGAGCTCCAGGACCAACTGTTGTTGCTGCCGTCTGCTCTGCTGACCTAGTTGATTTGTGGCCCATGCTGCTGATGATTTTCTCTAATAGCTAGCCTCTGCTCTTCTCTCTCTCTGAGCAATAAGGAGGTTCTGTCTTCTTCTCATAGTCAGCTCTTTTAAAGAGGTCTCCCAGGACTTCCTTGGTGGTCCAGAAGTTAAGCATTCACCTGCCAATGCAGGAGACATAGGCTCAGTCCCTGGTCCAAGAAGATTCCACATGCCTAAGAGCAACTAAGCCCATATTCCAAAGCTACTGAAGCCTGTGAGCTCTAGAACCCACACTCTGCAACAAGAGAAGCTACTCCACTGAGAAGTCTACCCACCGCAAAAGCCCTGGCTCTCTGCAACTAGAGAAAGCATGTAAGAACAATGAAGACACAGAACAACCAAAACTAATAAATTAATTCAAATTTTTGGGGAAAAAAAATAAAGAAGTATCCCAGAGCAGGGCTTTTAGGACACCTAATAATAGTTCTTTCCTTTAACAAGGATCACAGATTTGAGGGTTAGGCCAGATAAGCCCTGTAAAGATACTTAGTTTGACCGATGTTCAAGCAAAAAATCAACAATGAAGATCCTTAATTGTGGCGTGTAGCCTTTATTCTGCCAGTCCACCATCCCATGTCAGACTGTCATACATTTTTCATCCTGTTTCCTCCTTTTGAGCCTCAAAGTATCCCCCTAGCAGCCCGACTGGTGTGTCTTCCTGAGAGCTGGGCTTCTGAGGTGGCTCGGTGGTAAAGAATCCGCCTGCCAGTGCAGGAGACACAGGAAATTCAGGTTCGATCTCCAGGTCAGGAGGATCCCCTGGAAAAGGAAATGGCAACCCACTCCAATATTCTCACCTGGAAAATCCCATGGACAGAGGAGCCTGGTGAGCTACAATCCATGAGGGTTGCAAAAAGTTGGACACAACTGAGCAACTGACCACACATGCATCAGAGAGCCAACTGCAAAGGAAAAATTTGGTTTGTAAAGTCAGCACTGCTGCTTAAACATGCCTTTTTAAAAGTGGGAACGGTCAACACCAAGATCATGAGCTAATTGCCTAAAGCTGAAAAGCGTTAAGTCCAACTCGATGACAAATTTTAAACATTCTGAGCTTAGCCTTTTGTGATTCCTGGAGTTACTTTCATTTTCATATACAGCATTTCACTGCAAATATAAACTAGTTAATAAACATTGCTTCTTTTCAAGTTGGGTATATAATTTCTTTTTTATGCTAGAATATTTTTTTAATTAATTTACTTTTTATTGAAGGATAATTGCTTTACAGAATTTTGCTGTTTTCTGTCAAACCTCAACATGAATCAGCTGTAGGTATACATATATCCCCTCCCTTTTGAACCTCCCTCCTATCTCCCTCCCCATCCCACCCCTCTAGGTTGATATAGAGCCCTTGTTTGAGTTTCCTAAGCCAAACAGCAAATTTGATAGTCAAAAGAATTGCAGAGTCTTAGCCTATAATTTAGTTGAATGAATTCAAACTCAGTACTTCCCCTAAAGGATAGGGAAATGAAATAATACTCACAAAAATGATGGTTAAGCATAGCTGTAAAGAAACTTGACACCACTAAAAAAAGCTATTCAGAAATCTGAGGTTGAGAAGAATAATGATTTAAGACTAACAACTTGGATAGAAAATAGAGGCAATGAGTTCATTGTGAGAGAAAGTAGTTTATCTTAGGGTATTCTGAGCTTCTCGTTAAAACAAATATCTCTGATTTCCTTCAATGGTTCCCATTGACAACATGAAAATCGCCGTGATGAAAGTGCTACTGTTTATCTTGTATTCTTAAAATCTACAGTTGCATGTTGAAATGAAAGAACTTTCTGCTGGAGCACCTATAAATGTAGCATTCACATAAACACAAATAGAAATTAATTAAGAGTAAATATCCTTTCAGATAGCCTTTTTAAAAAATTTTTAGTCGTTCATCAGTTAATGGACATTTTCTACTGTGAACATTTATATACCAGTATTTGTTGTTGCTTTTATTTGGCTGCACTGGGTCTTAAGTTGCGACATGTGGGATCTAGTTTGGGCTTCCCTGATGGCTTAGATGGTAAAGAATCTGCCTGCAGTGTGAGAGACCTGGTTTTGATTCCTGGGTCGGGAAGATCCCTGGGGATCTAGTTATCTGACCAGGGACCAAACCTGGGCTTTTTGCATTAGGAGTGCGTAGTCATAACCACTGGATCACCTGGGAACTCCCCAGATAACCATTTATTTTATATGATTATATTAATATAAATACTACTAAATAACTTCTGTCATTTATACTAACAGCATCCACAACATGTATAGTTAGTCTAACTATAACAAATGTCCAGGCATCAGTGAATTAAATGACCATCATTAAATATGTAGAACTTGTTACAGGAACATAAAGGAAGGGTAAAGTGCACTAGTATTTATTTTAGCACCTACTGCTAAGTGTTTGGTGCTTTACCTAGCCTTTCTTATTTAATTTTCACACTTCAATTATTTTGTTGTTATTCAAAGACCCATTCTATAGGTTGAAAAATAAGTCAGACCCATGGATTCGAGTAACTTTCTGAATGCCATGCCTTGTGTACACCATAGAACCTAATTCTATACTCATTATTCGAACTGTAAAGAGAGTTCCTTCTCACCATAGTAATGACTTTCAGATAGGACTGCCACCTCCTCAAAGGTCCCTTTGCTTTAATACTTACAGGGCATAGTGATTATTTTATTGTACCTTAACTCTCTCCCGTTGATAGTAGTCATATCATATTTCTTTCCCTCTCTGTTATCTTTCTTCTTGATCTAGTAGATTTATATAAAGGTGAATCTGTGAGGCAGTACCCATACACACAGTCACTTCCATCAAGAAAAAAAAAAAAAAATCTGAACATCACAAAACAATCTTCAGAAGACTTGAAACATCATGTAAAACCTTGTCTGTGTGCTGCGCGCTAAGTCGCTTCCGTTGTGCCAGACTCTGCGACCCCACGGACTGTAGCCCGCTGGGCTCCTCTGTCCATGGGATTCTCCAGGCAAGAATACCGGTGGGTTGCCATGCCCTCCTCCAGGAGATCTTCCCTACTCAGGACTCAAACCAGAGTCTGCTACCATGACTACACTGGCAGGCTGGTTCTTTTCCATGCACGCCACGTGGGAAGCCCAGGTAAAACCTCGACCAGCTTAAACTAGTTTTGCCTCCTTGAATGGGTTGTTGATTAATCAGACTGAGTTCTTTTACAGACATGTTGCAAGACTGGAATCCATGTCTCCGGTATGACTCCCGAAACAAGAATCTTTAGTCTACAGAGCTTTAAGAATAAAATTTTACCACAAAGAGGTAAGTCCTTCAACAAAGGAATGCTCGCTTCCAGCAACACTTATAGCTTCTATGGACTGATTTGAGACTAAGCAATCAGCACCCAAGTTTGAAATTTTCCTGACCCCTTTAAATTCTTCCTGAACCCGGGATGGAGGGGAAAGATTTGAGACTGCTGCCTCCTTGCCAGTTGACCTTGCAATAAAGCTCATGCTTTTGTCAAAACCTGGTGCCATAGTTTTGGCTGCTGTGCCTGTTGGGCATTGAACCTTTGCTTAGTAACAGATTGACTGGGGTCATACAAATCTTTACAGATCCTCTTTAGATGTTCAGATTAATTCATACAGAGCACCTTCATGTAAAAACAACAAATCTCATTATTAATTTGATATATCACATGATAATTTTTATAATTATTAAACGTTTAATTGCACTCTAGTTGCCCCAACACCATTAAATTCTGTTATATTATCTACTGTTCTCTTTGTATAACTAGTTGAAACTATAATCATTATGTACATACCAGACTCATGTCTCTCTGTATCTATAGTAAACTGAAACTACCCCAGTTATTTGAACAGACAGTTTCATATATTTTTTTTCAGATGTGATTGGGCGTGTTCAGAGTGGTATGGCTATAGACCATATATTTTCTGCAGTTGACTAACTTATAAATAGATCCTGTAGTTGTTAATTAGTTGGAGGAACAAATAGAAAATGTTGAAATTATAAAGACTTGCCAGAAATTGGTCTATTTTATTAATCTTTTCAAAGAACCAGTTGTTTATGCCACTATATTTATATAATCAATTTATTCTTTTCTTTTTCTTAAGAGTGAAAGCATATTTATTCAGGGACATATACATGCCATAGACAAAATGTTGGCTGTATCATAAGGAGAGTGGGCCCCAGGGTGTCCAATATTTATTCTTAATATTATTATCTTCTTTTAATTCATTTCTGTTTGGTGTATTATTCTTTTCTTAATTTCTTACGTTAGATCTGTAAGCCACTAATTTCTCAGTCTTTCTTCTTTTCTAATATTTGCATTCATGAAAATTTTCTTATCACTTAAGCTACATTCCATTCATTTTTATGCATAGTTTTTCAAAGTAGTATCAAATATTATCTAAATTCAAATAGACAGAAGTGTCTAAATTCAAATAGATCAAAATATTATCTAAATTCTACTTTTTTTCTTTGATCCCAAAAGGTATTTTCTAATTTTTCACTGGGGTGTGACTAATATTTTTTAATTGAGTTCTAATATTATTTTATTATAATCAGAGAATGTGATCAGCTTAAACTCAAGTTTTCAATCTTTGTTGAGTGTAGTTTGTTGCATATGTACTCTCTAATTATTATGCATAAAGTTTCAATCATATCTGCATTAAATAGGCTAGTTAACAGTGTTGTTTGGCTCTTCACCACTTTCTTACTATTTTTTTTTGCCAAATGTGCCTGTTAATTTTAAGAGATGTCTATTACAATTTCCCCACTATGACTATGGATTTGTTTATTTCAGGATGTAACTCTACCAGATTTTTATCTTTATTTTGTTTGTGTTTAGATACACACAGGTTCAGAACTGTTATATCTTCTTGCATGCTGCATGCTGCAACCCTGTGGACTGTAGCTCCCCCAGGCTTCTCTGTCCATGGGATTCACCAGGAAAGAATATTTTCCAGGAGTGAGTTGTCATTTCTTCCTCCAGGGGGTTCTTCCCAACTAGGGATGGAACCAGTGTCTCTTACATCCCCTGCCTTGGCAGACGTGTTCTTTACCTTTAGCACCACCTGGGAAGCCTTGTTGTATCTTCTAACTATAACAATAAGTTGTTCCTTCTGTGAGATGTTTACCTTAAAGTTTATTTCATCTTGTACAACTTGATGAAGTTATATCAACTTTTTTCAATTTAATATTAACCTGGCATTTATTCTTTATGCCTTTCTTTAAAACTTGACTTGTTTTTATATTTTAGGCATGTCTTACAAATAACTTGATATTATTTTTTTTTCATTTTAATCCAGTCTGAAAAAATACTTGCAGGTAAATTAGAGCATTTATATTAATTCTAATTGCTAATACATTCAGATTGCTGTCATTCTTGTTTACTGCCTTCTATTTAACAACATTTTCTTTACTTGTTTCTATTGATTGCCATATTTTAAATGAATTAATAACTTTTAATTTCTCAGTTTTAATTTTAGTAAGGTAAATATCATATGTAATACACATAAATTAAGGGTTTGGGAGGCCCTCAATAGCTTTTAAGGCTGTAAACAGTTCTTGAGACCAAAAATACTTGAGAATCCCTATTCTAGGAAAAATACTGACCTCTGGAGAAAAGGAAAAGTCAGTTTATCATTAAACTTTTAAACAGCAATTCTTTAATCTAAAAAAGAATATAAAAACATATTTAAAATATTCAAGAAAGCAAAATATAAACCAAGATTTTATATCCAATCAAACTGATCCCCAAGTATAAAGACTGCAGACAAAATGGAAAGAATGTAAAATAAGTTAGAAAATAATGTTTCTGTGAGCTGTTCCTGAGGAATCTATAAGAAAAATTTAAGACAATCAAAAAAGACTGGTGAAGAACATTAATAACACATTTACCTTTACAATTTTTGCTATACGATGATCATGAAGGGGCAATTATAATATCAGTTCAGTTCAGTTCAGTCGCTCAGTCGTGTCCGACTCTTTGCGACCCCATGAATCGCAGCACGCCAGGCCTCCCTGTCCATCACCAACTCCCGGAGTTTACTCAGACTCACGTCCATCGAGTCCGTGATGCCATCCAGCCATCTCATCCTCGGTCATCCCCTTCTCCTCCTGCCCCCATAATATATGATGTATATATACTCTGAGAATATAGATACATTTCAACCACCCATTTCAAAACACATCACAGGGCTGGAATGGGGAGTATATTAAAAACTAAAATGAATTCACTGATTACTTCACTATTAACTTGGATTGGGTATTAATTGGGTATTAAAAGTGAAAGTGAAGTTGCTCAGTTGTGTCCGACTCTTTGCGACCCCACGGACTGTAGCTACCAGGCTCCTCTGTCCATGGGATTTTCCAGGCAAGAGTACTGGAGTGGGTTGCCATTAATGGGAAGTAAAAGAGTATTATCTCAAATAAGAAATGAAGGGAGGAAAAGGAATTTACTAGATAATACCAGTATTGCTTATAGTAGGCAACCATTAAACAATAGTAAGAGAGAGAAAGGAGAAGGAAATGGGTGGCTCCAGTATTCTTGGCTGGAAAATCCCATGGACAGAGGAGCCTGGTGGGCTACAGTCCATGGGATCGCAAATAGTCAAACAAAACTAAAGCAACTGAGCAAACACACAAGACAGAAATGAGGTTTGGGGAGCAGGAAGACAAAAAGAAATAAAAAATAAATTTAAAAAAATAGCAAGAAAAAAAGAGAAATTAGGATATTCTATAAAGGTATTAGTACAGTGCTCACTTCAGCAGCACATATACTAAAATTGAAAAGATACTAGTACAAAGGTAATTATGAGGGAAAGATGTAAACCTTCACAAAAGAGAAAATGAGTAAATAAATCATATAACAACTACTTGGCAAACAGAGACCAAACATTTACCGTATCAGTAATTATAAATGAACTAACTCATCTTTTAAAGAGAAATAGAAAATAATCTTGATTGACAAAATAACAATAAAATAACTAACACAATAAAATCCAATACTCTACTGACATTCCAGATCACTCAGCCTTCATTGAACTTGCCCAGTACTTGCACAGTTTTGTGCCTAGATTCAGGCCCTTTCCAATCTATCCCTTTGTTTCTAAAGATTCTACTGGGTTTTCTATTGAGTAATGCCACGTCTTCCATGAAGCCCTTTGTAGTTGCTTTCAGCAGAAATTAGTCTCAAAACATCTTTGCATATATATTAGAGTAGTTAAATAAATATGGCATATTGTAGACAGTTGTTTATATACTATTTTCCCCACTAGAATATGAACTCCTTAAAGACAAGAACAAATGAGTGGGATATTAGAGCAGCTCAATAATGGAAGGAATAACCAAAGACAGAAGGATATATATGCCATTCATTTAATGTACTATAGAATTTGTATAATTATCTATAACTCTATTTGTAATTATAACTGATTACTTCCTTTAAAATTCTAAATTCACTTACATCATTTTAGATTGCCTCTAGGCATTTAATTAAAGTTCTACCTCACTGGATACTTACTGCTTCTAGGTTGTTACATGTTTATAAATAGATCTGCCCATTTTGGAATCTCTCCTCTCATAATTGTGAAAGTTTCTGAATTAATGAATGCTTTTTATGGCAAGTTTTTTCATATACACTAGCAAGCTTAAATCTTTAACTCTTTTGTGTTTTTCTTGCTCCCTCATTCCCAGGTCTGGTTTTTTGTTAGTATTTTTCAACATTTTGTGTTTGTTCATGTACATTTTTATACTAGAATATTTGATGTAACAGTTGAAGGATTAAAACGCACAAGTCAGCAGTGACTGCAGTACAATGACTATTAGGACTAACTGCGTCTTCACAGCGCTATGAAAACAACTTACAGTTATTTCATTACTCACTTGACTGCCCTTGAATATCTGTTAGTTGAACAGAACAATTTAGTCTCTTTTATATGTATAACCATATCTCCCAGTGTCTATAAAAGTATTTTACTTTTACTGTGTTATTCACTTGGTTGTCCTTCAACACACTGTTACTTTTTGAATAGAACTATTTACTGACTTTTATATATGTATGAGTGAAATTTCCTAAGTGCTCCAGTAAGCATTCAATCTTTCTTTGGTGTCAGCTTTGCATTTTACCTATTTCACCCAAGCAAGTATTACCCTGAGATCCAGTGCTTTAAATGACCTACCTAACTCAAAAAACATGTTTACTGTGGGTGCAGGAATGTTTGTTCAGTGTGACAAAATATTAAATTTATAAATTCACCAGAATATGAGAGTCACTTTACCTTAAAATGTTATAGTATTTTCCATTTTAGCCTTCATTTTGGTAGGCTGGCTACTGTTTACAGATGATTCCTTGGACACCATTCAACCTTTATGTAAGACTTTATTTGTCCACTGAGCACAGCTTTTACGAAGGAGGCATCAATTTTCAAGAACCAGGAAGCATGTGAGATTTGACCCAGCTTGCAAGCTAACAGTTTAATTTACTGCAGTGTTATGGGCAAGAGTCATGATGACAGAAGACATGAGATTCCTGGATCAGAGACAAAGGACTTTATTACTCACACAGCACAGAAACATGAGCTTCAACATGCATGCCCCAGTTCATAAAAAGGAATGAGAAAAGCTAGATGCACATCCACGCACAGTGGGTTGCATGTCAGGAGAGAGGCCAAGGACCTCAGCACTTTTTGAGTGAGCAGCAAACATTGTAGCAAGCACAAATAAGCTAGTTACATGTAAGTCATGTAGCAGTTACCTTGATCTACTCTGTTGTCTGAGTGACTAGCTACAAAGATGGTGCAGTATCAGAAGACAGATCAGCCTTCAGATAATACTGACAGACCATACTCAGCAAAAACTTTAAGATTTGCTCAGAGTCTATGGCTGACTGCCTCATTCAATATCACAAATCTAATATTTCCGTCTTGTATCCTGATGCCATTGATGATGACCTTATACCAAAATATATTGCAGCAAAGCAGAACTTTCTAAAGCACATCAAAACGTGGCCTTACTCACAAGCATAATGCACTTTCTATATCCTTGCTTCTGTGGCAGTCTTCAGCTGCCCTTCATACAACTCTCATTGCTTTCACATAGCAATGATGAGGTGTCATCAAAGTCACAGAGGACACCTGGGTGTCCTTTATAGCCCAAAACATCGGCTACCACCTACTTACCATTTCTTCCTCTTTTGAGTTATTGTCTATTTCCAAATATTCAAATATTCTCTCAAAATTCAACTTTAACTCACTTTGTTTTCTTTCAAATGAATATTTTCCCATATTCCCCCCAAATGTCATTAAATCTCATATGAAAGTTTACAGATAAATCTGTCTTTATAAAATAAACAGTTGACATTAAACAGATTGAATTATAGTCATAAATTCCATTTATCAAAATTTAGCAAGCATTTATCAAATGCCATTCAAGTCCCTGGAATATAAAGATGAAGACAAGTTACTTGCCTTTCATGAGGTCATAAATTAGTAGGGAAAATTACTATGAGGTTGTAGTGAATGTAATAACAGATGTACATGCAAGGTACAGAATAATAGTAAGGTAGGTGTTAGGAAGACATCACATTGTGGGTGAATTGAGCCATGTTTTAAAATAAGAATAATAATGTGCTAGACCAAGTTGGTAAGAATATGTCTGGTAAAACTATTCATTTGTTTCTAAGGTGTAACATAACTGAACATCAGACCAGTAATTATAATAAGGCAATAATACTCCCCGTTACATATGTACACCCATGGCTGATACATGCTGATGTATGGCAAAAACCACCACAAGATTGTAAAGTAATTAGCCTCCAATTAAAATAAATTAATTTAAAAGAAAAAAAAAAACTATGTTTTGGGGAGGGGGGACTTCCCTGCCAGTCCAGTGGTTGGAACTCCATGCTTCCACTGTAGAGGGCTTGGCTTTGATCCCTGGTTGGGGAATTAGAATCCCACATGCTGCATGGCACAGCCAAAAAGTGAAAATCAAAATATTTTTTTAAAGCCACCTGCAAAGAAGGTTACTAAATTCAAAATATTCTTTGTTCAATGAATATTTTTGGGGTGCCTCTGAATGTTGGGAGAAATGCCAGGCATTTGAACATTAAACCTGTGCTGCTACTGCTGCTGCTGCTGAGTTGCTTCAGAAGTGTCCAACTCTGTGCGACCCCATAGATGCCAGCCCACTAGGCTCCTCCATCCCTGGAATCCTCCTGGCAAGAACACTGGAGTGGGTTGCCATTTCCTTCTCCAATGGGTGAAAGTGAAGTCGCTCAGTCGTGTCCGACTCTTAGAGACCCCATGGACTGCAGCCTACCAGGCTCCTCCATCCATGGGATTTTCCAGGCAAGAGTACTGGACTGGGGTGCCATTGCCTGGCCGATTAAACCTGTATTTATACACAAAACATTGGTGACTTTAGAAATAACAGTTTAATTAATTTATTCATTATAGTATTTCCTCATTCACCAACTTAATTAATCCTATCTGAATTTTATTAATTGTCCAGGAAATAGAGATGCACTTTTAGAATTATTGTATGCATGTACGCATGTTACAAGTTATTAGCATAGGACTTAACCAACTAGGGTGAACTGTATGAAATGGCCACTGGCCATTCTAAGTGATTCAGCCTAATATATGTGCTGTGCTGTGCTGATTCACTCAGTTGTGTCTGACTCTCTGCTACCCCGTGGACTCTGCTAGGCTCCTCTGTCTATGGGGATTCTCCAGGCCGGAATACTGGAGTGGGTTGTCATGCCCTCCTCTAGGGCCTCTTTCCAACCCAGTGATCAAACCCAGGTCTCCCACATTGCAGGTGGTAGATTCTTTACTGTCTGAGCCACCAGGGAAACTCAAGAATACTGGAATGGGTAACCTATCCCTTCTCCAGGAAGTGAAAGTCACTCTTGTCCAACTCTTTGCAACCCCATGGATTGTAGCCTGTCAGGCTCCTCTGTCCATGGAATTCTCCAGGCCAGAATACTGCAGTAGGTTGCCATTTCCTTCTCCAGGGTATATTCCCAAATTAGGAATCAAAACGGAGTCTCCTGCATTGCAGGTGGATTCTTTACCAGGAAAGCCCAGCCTAATATCTATGTATGTATGAAATTCTATAGTGTAAAGAAAATCAGCTTCAGATTCTGATAGTTCGAATCTCGCAAAAAGTACTTACAAACTGGGCAACTTTGGGCAAGTTATAAAACCTCCCTAATCCTCCATTTCATCATCTATAAAGTAGAAAGAGTAGAATCAATCTGAATTAGTTATGCTTGTGTTGAGCGTATAAGGAAACTCCCACCACAGCAGCCTAACTAAATAGGGGCTTTCGTTTTTCTCATATAACTAAAAATACAGAGGCTGTGAATCCAAGAGTAATGTAGTTTCATAAAGTTATCAGTGCAGAGAAGAAGCTGCTTTCCAGAAAAGGAGGGCATATAAAAATCCAGGCCAAGGACTTCCCAGTGGCCCAGTGGTTAAGAGTTCGCCTTCCAATGCCGGGGATGTGAGTTCAGGCCCTGGTTAGGGCACTAAGATTCCACATACCACGGCAACTAAGCCCAAGCACCATGACTAGAGAAAAGCCACATCACAGCAGTGAAGGACCTGCATGCAGGGAGAAAGATGCTGCAGTCAGTGCAGCCAAATAAAGAATGTTTTTTAAAAGGACATATTTGTTATTCATTTAAAAAAAGTCAGCCCAGTGGCAGCAGGAAGGGCGAGGAGAACAAATTTTTGAAAAATTATCGAGAGATCAAATCTATAGAATTCTGATCAAATTGACTTGTTATTCTCATTCACCAGAGCAGTAGTTTGATTTTGGATGACCTTACTTCCTAACAGCCTATTTAAAGTCCTTATGACTCTTCTTGCCTCCCTAGTCTCATCCTTTTCCCTCATGTTTTCAGTGTCTGCTGTACTTCTAGGCTTCGGGTCAGGTTTTAGATAAACAAAGGGGAGAATGAAGGGTAAATCTTCTCCTTGAAATTTTTTGAGGAGAGATTCTGTTCCAGAGATGTCCACCTATATGCCATTGGTCAGAATTGTATCACATGGGCACATCTACTTGCAGGAGAGACTGGGAATTATGATATTTCACTTTCTAAAAGGAGTACGTCAAGGCTGTATATTGTCACCCTGCTTATTTAACTTCTATGCAGAGTACATCATGAGAAACGCTGGGCTGGAAGAAGCACAAGCTGGAATCAAGATTGCTGGGAGAAATATCAATAACCTCAGATATGCAGATGACACCACCCTTATGGCAGAAAGTGAAGAGGAACTAAAAAGCCTCTTGATGAAAGTGAAAAAGGAGAGTGAAAAAGTTGGCCTAAAGCTCAACATTCAGAAAATGAAGATCATGGCATCTGGTCCCATCACTTCATGGCAAACAGATGGGGAAACAGTGGAAACAGTGTCAGACTTTATTTTTGGGGGCTCCAAAATCACTGCATATGGTGATTGCAGCCATGAAATTAAAAGACGTTTACTCCTTGGAAGAAAAGTTATGACCAACCTAGATAGCATATTCAAAAGCAGAGACATTACTTTGCCAACAAAGGTCCAGCTAGTCAAGGCTATGGTTTTTCCAGTGGTCCTGTATGGATGTGAGAGTTGGACTGTGAAGAAAGCTGAGCACCGAAGAATTGATGCTTTTGATTTGGGGTGTTGGAGAAGACTCTTGAGAGTCCCTTGGACCACAAGGAGATCCAACCAGTCCATTCTGAAGGAGATCAGCCCTGGGATTTCTTTGGAAGGAATGATGCTAAAGCTGAAACTCCAGTACTTTGGCCACCTCATGCTAAGAGTTGACTCATTGGAAAAGACTTTGATGCTGGGAGGGATTAGGGGCAGGAGGAGAAGGGAACAACAGAGGGTGAGATGGCTGGATGGCATCACTGACTCTATGGACGTGAGTCTGAGTGAACTCCGGGAGTTGGTGATGGACAGGGAGGCCTGGCGTGCTGTGATTCATGGGGTCGCAAAGAGTCGGACATGACTGAGCGACTGAACTGAACTGAACTGAACCTCTGTAATATACAAAGGTAAGGGAGAAGGGTATTACGATAGATATAAAGTGAATTACACA
The DNA here is from genome assembly GCF_014754425.2 of Oryx dammah. Taxonomy (NCBI): domain Eukaryota; kingdom Metazoa; phylum Chordata; class Mammalia; order Artiodactyla; family Bovidae; genus Oryx; species Oryx dammah. The sequence continues at coordinate 5,127,343 of NW_024080556.1, read as the reverse complement.
TTGAGTCTTCAGTGTCTGCCTTACTATCTTTATGAAACTATAAAGATTAAATGAGGAAAAATATGTTAAGTGCTTGGTAAACAGTACATTCTTAATAATTGCACATGGCAACAATGAACATGATGATAAGATAATGCTGATGATGAATCAAAAGCTTAAACTGTGAACCTATGTGAATAATTGTACTGCCGAGTGCATTTTCTTTTTAAATCTTGTATCCAATGATACTTTTCTCCTGTAAATGACAAAGTCAAATAATCTCTGGTTACCTCACATCTATAACCTCATTGGGGTTGAAGTGTATTTTTAGGCAGAGAAATCTCATGTTTGACTTCTTTCCAAAGTTTATTTTCTTGGAAAGTTTGAAGACCATCTGGGGAGTTATTTTGAGATATGAATATAAAAAACTGCTATTTTATTCATTTTGAATGCAGCATTTTTTTAGCAGTCAGAATATTCCCACAGAAAAGTAAATGAAAGTTGGCAATGTAAGTAACTTTTTAGAAACACCAAAAAAAAAAAAAAAAAGGGATTTTAAATCAATTTGTTTGGTTTCACCTAACCTATATGCCCTCTGGAGAAGAAAATGTCAATCCACTCCAGAATTCTTGCCTGGAAAATCCCATGGACAGAGGAACGTGACAGTCTATAGTCCATTGGGTCACAAAAGAGTCAGACACAACTTAGAGACTAAACAACAACAAAGCTATATGCCTCTAGTGATGATGACTGATTTTCAACTCTCCATATCCTTTGGTCCTATACGTTTTTTCCTGAACATAGTTTTTGAGGCACCTCTATAATTCTGGATACATACAAATTTCTTTATACATTTATAACCTCTTTGATCTTCATAATTTAACAGGCTATATGGAGACACTGCAGAGGTGGTGGAAAGGACAAGATGACGACCAAGATCAGTCTCTACATTTCAGTCATCTTGCAGGGCAAAAATACATAACCAAATATTAATTTCAATAAAATATAATTATGAAATGACAAGGTACTAACCAAATGCCATAGGACGATTGAGGAGGGAGTAATTGACTCTGTCTAGAAAACATGAGACATTAAGAATTTAAAGGACTGGTAAATTTTTCCAAAGGTAGTAAAGAAAGAGAGGAGCATTTTAAATAAAGTGGCCAATAAATTAAAAAGCCAAAGATAATAAAGAGCCGGCATAGTAAAGGAATGTCAACCGGGCTGGTGACATTTTATGCCTGAGGGGCATAAAACAGAGTTTAGTAACAAATTAGACAGGTTCAGGTTTCAGGGCTGTGAATGCCCCAGACCCTGTTATGGGGCCACAAGGAGTCATGGAAGGCTTTCAAGAGGTAGATGAAATGAATCAAGTTTGTGTTTTAAACTGCCAGCTCTGTTGTGAGTGTGGAATTCAGCTCCTAGAGCAAGAAGCTGCCTTCACGAAGAGAAATTGGCAGGCTTATAAAGGCTCACTCAAAGGCAGTGAGGATAAACAGGAGGGCAAAGGTTTGAGAAATATTCAAGAGATCAACTCTATAAAATTCAGATTAAATGGACATGGTTGTTTAATTGTTATTGCTGATGGTCACTGTTTACCATGTTACTGGTTTTTGAATGAAACTATTTTCTATATCTATTTAAACAATTGACTGCTTTTAAACACATCTCCCCTCTCCCATATTCTTCCACTTAACCATTTCTTAACCACATATTGAGATTCTGAGCATTCTTCACACTCATCTTTAGCCCTTAATTCCCTCTTGATGTTCTCATTCTCCTTTATTTCTTCCCACACAGACACCAATACACACCCTGGCTGTGATGTTTAGAAAGTGCAGTGGTAAAGTTTATCCCATCTATAAGAGTGATTGTGGTTTTTTACTTTTAGTTATAGTCCATTATAGATACTCAACCATTTAATGCCAAAGGAAATTGCTGTTCTGTAACAATTAATGAATATCTTAAGACACCATATTTCCAGGATATCACCTATTTTTTTTATTGAAAGAATTTCATTTTAATGCTACTTCAGTGGAGGAAAGTATCAGCTTAGTTAATTGCCACTGGAGTTAAAACAGTATGCTGATTTGGAGTTCTTTTTTTTACAGTTCAATTAGCTGCTGATGTTTTATGTAAACATCATTTAATTCCCACAACATGTTCATATTAAGGAAAAGAAAAAAAAAAAAAAACTCTTGTCCTGCAGGTAATCATGGAAGGGCGTTATTTCTATTCTGATTGTGAACTTCAAACTTTTCCTAACCTAACTTGACTGAGCCTTGAGGAACATTTGTAGTCCCTTAATTAATTTTAAATTTTACTTCTGTCAGCAGTTCCTCCAACAGACCCCAACCAAACAGTACTGAATCAATCAGATGATACACTCACAGGGCGGCCTTTCAGAAAGGAAACATGTCTTCAACGAACTGGCAAAATGGTAGTCTCATACTTACAGAGAATTTTAAATAAGAAACCTTATCTCCTTTTTGTACAGAATAATATATTGCAAAACCATGTTGAAAATTTCAGTTCCATTATTATTCACATGCCTGCCAATCATTGTCCATGATCTTCCAATGACCCACTTGATCAGAATCCTTCTACAAATGAGTAACAATAAAGTCTTCACAGAAAATATTATAACCAATATGCCAAGTTAATTTAAAATTTCATGTATGAAATAAGGATACAGTTAGCCATTTTATCTTCAAATGACTTATCTAATAACGCTTGCATCTGGAAGTAATAATGGCTTTCACGTTTACTGAGAGACACAAAGAGATGAAATCGCATAATTTCTCCAGATACAAAGGCAGCTGTGCTGCATTTGTGAAAAAGTCACTATTATAAAATTGTTTTGCACTTCAATTAAAATGTCCAGATGCATATTTTCCTTTGAGATAATGGTACTGATATCATTTGTCAGTCAAATAAAACCAATACCACATCAATATCACTTAAAAGTGATAAAGTGTTAACACTTAAACGTGTTAACTGTTATGGATAAGACAAATTTGGCAAAAGAATCAAACTAATCATTAAGAGTTTGAAAAAAATCTATTGATTAAAATAAAATGAGTAAAAACTAGCAGTTCTAATTCTGACTCCACATCTTGCTTTTTCACGTTAGTTTACCTCAAGGATTCCCTGGTGACTCAGACTGTAAAGCGTCTGCCTGCAATGCGGGAGACCCGGGTTCGATCCCTGGGTCGGGAAGATCCCCTGGAGAAGGAAATGGCAACCCACTCCAGTACTCTTGCCTAAAAAATTCCATGGATGGAGGAGTCTGGTGGGCTACCGTCCATGGGGTCGCAAAGAGTCAGACACGACTGAGCGACTTCGTTTCGTTTACCTCAATTAGAGGTAAGCTCTCCCTCCCACATCTTAGGCTACTGTATAAATGCTTTAACCAGTTCACAACAGCCTGTGGGATGCTTAGCATAATGTATGTAGAAGTTGCCATATTTTGGGTCTAATTTTTGCACAAATTTTAATAGCCATTATTCTGATTTAGTCTAACTGGCAAAGACTTCAGAAAGGCTTCAAATGAAACTTTCCTGCAACAGCAAACTCTCATAAGGTGATGTCTGTATTATTATATATTCTTTGTAACATCTTCTTGGGCTTCCCAGGTGGCACTAGTGGTAAAGAACTTGGCTGCCAATGTAGGTTAGACGTAACAGATGTGGGTTTGATCCCTGGGTCGGGAAGATCCCCTGGAGGAGGGCACCGCAACCCATTCCAGTATTCTTGCCTGGAGAATCCCATGGACAGAGGAGCCTGGCGGGCTACCATCCATAGGGTTGCACAGTCCAACACAACTGAAGTGTCTTAGCACGCACACACAAGATCTTTAACTAATCTTCATAAACTCTCACTGAAAGAAAAAAAAAAAAAGAAATAGACAAAAACTTTTAAGTCTATTGTCTTAAACTGTTTACACTGCCATAACAAAATACCAGAGTCTGAGTGGCTTATAAACAGCATTTATTTCTCAAGGTTCTGGAAGCTGGAAAGTCCAAGATCATGGGACTGGCTTGTTAGGAGTTAGGACCCACTTCTACACATCTTTTTACTATGATCTCATATGGTTAAAGCTGCAAGGGATCTCTCTGGAGTCTCTTTTATGAAGACATTAAAGGGCCTCACCTTTCTCACCAGATCACCTCCCAGGGGCCTAACCTCCTACTACCATCACATTAAGAGGATAGGCCTCAACATATGAATTAGAGGAGAATGCTCGGTTCACTGCCTCTGTGTGAGGCAGGATACTTGTACTTGGCCAAAGCACCACACTGTCTGCTCCGTTATTTGGACCTTGGTGGACGTTTGCTCTGTGTGTATCCGTGTCCATATTTATTTTAGACAAAGTGGTCCATATGTATACTGAAAGGCAACTCACTACATTCCATGAACACATATGACAGTGAAAAATGAGCACAAATGCCCCGATCTTTTGCCAGTTACTCCTTTTGATTTGACTTGATAATGTTTCCCAAAGACTTCACCTCAGCATTTTCAGCAGCTTGCAATTATATATAGCTAGCTTTTTCTTTTTAGTAAGTTCACCCAGAAAAATCATCTAACAAATAAAACTTGATCAAAATATAAAGTGAACTATTTGATTTTATTGAGCTCGTGGTGTTCTGCGAAATCTATTTTTAGCATCTGATAATTTCACGGGTGAGGACAGAATGTTATTTAAGAGGTGAATCTGCTTTGAACAGCATAAAATTAATCATGCAGTGATTTCTTTTCCTTCCATCTGATTCCACTGTCATTTGAAAAATAAAACCAGGAAACATGTGTTCCTGTTAGCTTGACAGCACGTAATGGAGCATGTCAGGAACCCCTCATTTGGGTCAGCTGAGGAATATGCTTCAGAGCCAATGTGGTTAGTACAAGGGATTGCTGTGTAAATTTCCTTTGGGGAATTCATTCCATTCTCATTTAAAAATGACAGTTCTAGATACGGATAGAGGATTATTTTCTGACAGTTGCTTTGAGTGAAATAGTCTATTATCTTTAGTAATTCATGCTTTTCCATAAATCATAAGGTAGTGGGCTCATGACCTTTCTAAGCTTCCACAAACTCAAAAGGCAACCAATAAAAGGTTGTGATGGGAGCAAAGACACAATTTGCAACAGCAATGCAAAGGATCAAATTTCTAGAATAAAGAAAATTCCCAACATTTGCAAGACCTATATGAAAAGCCTTGCAAATTGCTAAAAAATACAAAAGAAGCTTCGATCAATTGGAAAGACCTGCCAGTTTACTAGAGAAGAACACATTATAAAGATGTTAATTTTCATAAAAATAAACTATAAATTAATTTACAAGTTCTGATAAAAATTAGAAAGGAATTTTTTGAACTGAGATAATTGTGAAATTTCATATATACAAAGTGAACAAGCAAGAATAGATAATAAAAGTCTGGAAAAGATGGATGTTAAAATGGTGCTGACATTACTAAATACTAAGACATGTAATTAAAACCAAGTGGTTTTCAAGACAAGTATACCAATGGAACAGATAAAAATAAAATCTTAATGTTATCTCAAAGACATCTAAGAATTAATACTATAAATCAAGCATTATTTTCATCAGAGAAGCTGGGATAAAAGTTATAAAGCTAACAATTCAATTCCATTTTCTTGCCAAAGATATTTATTATGAAGGAAAATATTCTCTTAAAAATGAAAAAAAAAAAAAAAACTACCCAAAGGACAATTAACTACTTCCTTGAGGCAACTTTAATTTCTAATATGGGGACACAGAAATGATCCAGCCTGAACCAATTTCTTAAAACATTCAATAAACAGAAGTCATCAAAATTCTTTAGCCTTTAGGAGAAGGTGGGGGCTAGGGTATGTGAAGAGAACAAATGCTTATCAAAAAGCTGATGATCTTTTCAACTTCAAGATCTATGAGATAGATATGTGTAGACCCATTTTAAAAGAAAAAAGTAGCTTGTCCAAAGTCATATTGTTAACAAATAGTGTAGGTAGTATTGGAAATTAGTTACCTAATTCCAGATTCTTTTTTGAGTAATAATACAAACTTTAAACTTCAGAAAACTTCAAAGACTTTATGATAAAATAGAATCACACTCCCCCTGCAGAGTAACATATGTCTATAAGATTAATTATCTTAATGGAAAAATAATGCCAAGACTCAAAGAAGAAAGGTACAAAAAGACCAAAGGAGGAGTTTCCTGGGTGAAGCAGAAGACGCTACCACAGGCATTCTTGCCCATCAGCATAGCTTACAGTTCTGAAAGTCTCAGAAGTTCATAAGTAAAAAGTGTGAAACAGAAAAAACAAATCGGAAGGTTTGATGCCTGCATAATAAAGTAAATTGAGAGACAACAAGAGGAAGGCAAGAAAGAACACACAGGTTCCCTGGAGCCCTGCTGTTAGTTACAGAAGACAGCAGCAGGAATATCTTAATTCTAAAGAAGCGATTCAAGTTAAATAAGGCATATGTGTTCATTTAATACAGTTAGAATCAATAAGAATCACGTCCTCATGCATACTCAGTCGTGTCCTATTTTGGGGTTATTTAACTCACGCACTAGCCCACGTGTAGTTAGCAGAGAATCTCCATCCACAATCCATCCACTTTAGTGTCTACTTGCCACACGTATTAGGCAGAATTCCAAAGACAATTTTTCCAAGATTCTTTTCCCCTAAGATTTATTTATTTATTTATCTTTGGCTGTGCTGGGTCTTCAGTTGCTGTGCACGGGCTTTTTCTAGTTGCAGCAAGCCAGGGCTACCCTTCCTTGGGATGCACAGGCTTCTCACTGCGGTGGCTTGGCTTGTCGCAGAGCTCTAAGGCACTGGACTTCCGTAGTTGTGGCAAGTGGGCTCAGTAGTCACGGCTTCCAGGATGCTAGAGCACAGGCTCAAAAATTGTGCTGCATGGGCTTAGTTGCTCCAAGGTATGTGGGATCCTCCCAGACAAGGGATCAAACCTACGTCTCCTGCATTGGCAGGCCGATTTTTTTACCACTGAGCCGCTATGGAAGCCCCCTCCCAAGATTCTTGACATCTGGTTATATAATCCTACATTAAACCTAGTAGCTACTGGAAAGGTATGTTGCAGGTATAACTAGGTTATGAGCCTGAAGATAAGGAGATGATCCTGTACTTTCCCAGGGGGTGGGCACATATCATCACTGGAACCCTGTAAAGCAGAGAAATTTCTCCAGTGGGACTCAGAAGGGAGATTCAGCAGAAGAGGGAGGCAGAAGAGAGAAGGGGCAGAAGGGGAGGCCAGGGTGAACTGAAGCATAAACTGCACACAACCCTCCACTGATGACATTAAAGTTGGAAAGGGGTGGAGCTACACATCAGGGAACAGAAGCAGCCTCTAGAACTGGGAACCCGGGCCACCAGCCAACAAGGAAACGTTACCTCAGTCCTAAAACCCAGTAGAACTAAACACTTCCAACTATACCAATGAGCTTGGAAACAAATTCATCCCTAGACCCTCTAGAAAAGAACACACCTGGCCAACACCTTGATTTTGGCCTTGTGAAACCCAGATCAGAGAACCAGCTGAGCCACACCACACCTGCCCATCTAACCTGCAGAACCATGAGAAAATGAATGGATGTTGTTTGGATATCCCTTTGCTGCTAAATGTGTTCTAATTTGTTACGGCAATGAGAGCAAATGACCACACCCCCATGAAAACAAGGAGTGTTAGAATTCACTAAAGGAAGCAGGTGTAATCTTTGACTATTTCTTACTGAATCTGACCTCCACGTGTGGTTAATGTTATCAGAGTGACACAGAAATCCCCCTCTCCGTGAAACTATTAATAATGAGGCCTAAAAAGATAATCACGTGTCCTCCTTTCATCTTCACCAGTCCACAAATGTAGAGAAAGAAATCTAATCTCTAAATGGGTTTGTTGTTACATTGAATTTTTAATATGATCTATTATCTCAGCAGATGAATTTCAGCATCCCCAGATTTTCAGGAAACAGAAGGCAATTTTTACAGCTATATTTGATGGACATTTTCAGTCACATTATTAGGAAGCCAACTTTGGTATCTGCAAACAACAGGCACAGCAATTCCTATGTGTGCTGAACAGGGAAAATTAACACAAATGTTCCTGACAGCTGAGACTGAACTATTAAAAACTGTGGGAATGCTCGGCGGAGACACTACCAAAATAGAATGTAATCTTTAATTGAAGAATGACAACTTGTAAGAAGCCTCTCTGTTCCCCTCTCCCCCTACCTCTAGTAGCCCAATTTTTATTTTATACTAAATGTAGCAATCATTCTCCCTCTGATTTTCCTGTTTGGTATTGATTTTTAAATAAATATCCTGCAGGATTTGTTGACGATTTGCCATTTTCTTATTAAAAAAAAAAAAACCAAAACACTCATTGATGATCTTAGCCACCAAGCTTAGAAAAAAAATCTCATTTTATGAGATTTCTCTGGTGGTCCAGTGGAATCCACCTTGCAAGGCAGGGGACATGAGTTTGATCCCTGGTCGGGGAACTAGGATCCCACATGCCACAGAGCAGTTAAGCAGCATCCAGGGTTTTATCAGCGCTGGTCCCATAGTTGTGGCTGACCATACTCTCCAGATTCTCAACCTGATACTGCCTGGCCCAAGGCCCTCATCCTAAATCACATTGCTAACGTAGAGGGTCTGGCATGCTCAAAACCCTCAGGTATGCAAATATAACTTTTACCAGGTAGGATATTCCAGCCTACAGCCCTAGCACCCTGAATGTACCAAATCTCCTCTGATCTCAGAAGCTAAGCAGGGTCGGCCCTGGTTAATACATGGATGAGAGGTAAAATATTCCAGAGACTTAACGGGTTATCTCTCAGAAGCTAGTCAAGGGTCAAACCATTCTTTGGACAAGGTTAATCTTTTATTAGGCATTAAGCATGTGAGCAAGTGAGGTAGTGTTAAAAAAAATAATAATTTTTTTTTTTAGTATTGTTTAATTCAGGTATGAAAGAAAGTGAAAGTGTTAATCATTCAGACTGTCTATGGGATTCTCTAAGCAAGAATAGTGGAGTGGGTAGCTGTTCCCTTCTCTAGGGCATCTTCTCAACCCAGGGATCAAACCCAGGTGTCCTGCATTGCAGGCAGATTGTTTACCATCTGAACCACCAGGAAAGCCCTATTTGAGCAAATTCCAGGAGATAGTAGAAGACAGAGGATCCCTGCATGCTGCAATCCATGGGGTCTCAAAGAATCAAATGTGACTTAGTGACTGAACAACAACATAGTTGCTTTACAGAGTTGTGTTAGTTTCTTCTGTACAATGAAGTGAATCAGCTCTATGTATACATATATCCCTTCCCTCTTGAATCTCCCTCCCACCCCACCCCCATCCCACTCTTTGAGGTCACCACACAGCACTGAGCTGAGCTCCATGTGCTACAAATTTCATCTTACCCCTCACATTAAGCAGCTTGATAAGACTTCAAGTTTTAAGTGTTTTAAACAACACCCTATTACTTTTAGCCTCAACTGTAATGTGATTGGTACACTGCCATTTTAAGAATCTCATACAGGTCTCCAAAGAGTTTCACATATTTGTAAGGCTGAGATCTGGCCATAGACCTCCTGGATGTCAGAGTGGATCCTGGTAGCCCCAGTGTCTGATTCCATTGTCTTAAGTGACCAGTGCCTTTCTATCTTCTATCATTAACTAGTAGACCAAAGTTGATGCTGGAAAGAATGTCTGATGTTCAGGACACTGGAGCCTCCCCTGAGTGCCTCACTGAAGTGAAGCCACTGCAGAGTGAACCAGAAACACATCTTTAAAAATCATAACCTTGTAGGTCAAGCAGAGTGAGGAAATGGCAGCTTCAGCCCAAACTTTCTTATATCAGAATCAAACCCTACGGGAAAAACAGAGCTCTGAACATTACCAGGCTCAGGATATTTCTATATTATTTAAGATCTTCAAGGAACTAACAAAGTGACTAGTAACTAGATTTTCAAACCAAATCAAAGGACAATCCTCAAATTTAGGAAAAACTGTTGCTTAAATGCCTACCTTCTCCACCACCACCCCCATACATATGCTGAGCACATTATACCATCAAGGAGGATTTTAACATTATAAAAAGCAACACTGATTTTGTGTAATGTACATCAAGAAGTCCAAATTAAAAATGGAGCTCTTCTAAAAAAGGGCATGCCATTTTAAAGACATTTATTTTAAAAAAGAAGAAGGAGGACAAGGGCAGTACATGTGATTTCCCAAAAATGGAAAATATGAAACAAAGTGAAAGTATAGTAATTGGATATAACACTCAGCAACCCTAGTTATCTATAGGATATTAGAACATAGCTCCAGTCAATTTTATGTCTCCAAAAGATCACTAAAGTTTATAAAACAGCTAGAGTCACGACTTCTTGAGTCTTTGAAAATATATATGAATCACTTTAACATCTTTGAGAGGAAGAATATCACGAGCACATCAATCTAATTCTCCTCCAGACCAAAATGAAGTGCCTTGTATATGAGAAAAAGTGACAGAACTGATACAGCTTGCCTCAGACTCTTTTTTGTTTTAACTAAAATCCATATGATTGTATAATCTGGGAAGTGGGGATTGGTTCATAAAATGTATGGGTTGACATACAGAGTGGTGCAGAGAATTACTCCGAAGGTAGTTTTCGGTAGTTCATCAGTTACCTAAAACAGGGTTGCTTTTTTTTTTTTAGTTAGTCTCCCTGGAGTTTGGCCTCATTGCAGTATCCAGTGTTCTTCTTATTTTGGAAAAAGGGACTTTTCCCATGGTGATGCCTTTGTGGTGGCATACACACACCATTTCTCCCTTCTTCCCAATTTCTGTTGGGGTCGCACTGTGCTCACTTCCACAGCTCTCTCATGACTAATGGGTGCCATCTAACCCAGTTTCCTTGGCCAAAGAGATGAAGAGGAAGTCTTCTGAAAAGCTTCTTTTTTCTTTCTTTCTTTCTTTTTTTGCATTCTCAGGCGAAAAAACATGATTTGTCTGATACCACACCTCTTCACTTCTTCTTCCTGCTTTGAACACACTGAAATGATTCCGGAGGCTGCAGCAGCCATCTTGAGAATACAGAGTGACAAGCATGAGGATGAAAACAGAAGACGGCAAACAGAAAAAGGTAAAGCTTGTGTCTTTAATGGCATTTGTATCAATAAGGATATTCATCAGCTAGATATGCAGCAATAAGGTTCTGTTCCATTCAGCTGTCATCTGTCACCAGTCACTGTTGCAGGGTGAAAGGAACATGGCAGAAACACTCTTGTTTTTAAACTTTTTATTTTGTATTGGAGTATAGCTGAGTAACAATGTTGTGACAGTTTCAGGTGAACAGGGAAAGGACTCAGCCATACATATATATGTATCCATTCTCCCCCAAACTCCCCTCTCATCCAGGCTGCCACATAACACTGAGCAGAGTTCCATGTGCTATACAGTAGATCTTGTTGGTTATCCATTTTAAACACAGTACCGTTTAGTCAAGGCTATGGTTTTTCCTGTGGTCACGTATGGATGTGAGAGTTGGACTGTGGAGGCTGAGCGCCGAAGAATTGATGCTTTTGAACTGTGGTGTTGGAGAAGACTCTTGAGAGTCCCTTGGACTGCAAGGAGATCCAACCAGTCCATTCTGAAGGAGATCAACCCTGGGATTTTTTTGGAAGGACTAATGCTAAAGCTGAAGCTCCAGTATTTTGGCCACCTCATGCGAAGAGTTGACTCATTGGAAAAAAACTCTGATGCTGGGAGGGATTGGGGGCAGGAGGAGAAGGGGACGACCGAGGATGAGATGGCTGGATGGCATCACGGACTCAATGGACGTGAGTCTGAGTGAACTCTGGGAGATGGTGATGAACAGGGAGGCCTGGCGTGCTGCGATTCATGGGGTCGCAAAGAGTCGGACACGACTGAGCGACTGAACTGAACTGAACTGAATGTATACATGTGGAACTTATATTTGCCAGGGGGAAGAATGAGGGAAAGGGTAGTTAGGGTGTTTGAAATGAACTAACTCTTAAAGACTCCTGCTCAGAAATAACACAGGTCACATCTGCCCCTTCAGGGAAGACTCATGCTCTTTGAGATCACTTTCCAAATTAAGTACATGCAGGGACTTCCCTATCTGTACAGGGGTTAAGACTCTGTGCTCCCAATGCAGGGACACGGGTTCGATCCCTGGTCAGGGAACTAAGAGCCCACATGGGGTAGAATCTTTAAAAAAAAGAAAGAAAGGGGTGGGGGAAGAGTCCTCTGGGCTTCCCTGGTGGTCCAGTGCTTAAGAATCTGCCTTGAAATGCAAGGGACACCAGTTTGATCCCTGGTTCAGGAAGATCCCACATGCCAAGGAGCAAATAATCCCATATACCACAACTACTGATCCCGAGCTCTAGAGCCTTCGAGCTGCAACTACTGAAGCCTGTCCACCTAGAGACCGTGCTCCACAACATGAGAAAAGCCACCACAAGGAGAAGCCCCCACGCTGCAACAGAGTAGCCGCCACTTGCCGCAACTAGAGAAATTCTGAGTGCAGCGATGAAAGACCCACCACAGTCAAAAAACTAACTAAATAAATAAATCTCTTATTTTTTTTAAAAAAAAAAAGAATCCTCCAAATGAAGTACATGCAGGAAGGGTGCTGTCTTAGACTCTATTTTCTACTGAACCTAGACTAATATAGCATGCTTAGGATCCCAAATTTTCTTCCTGTAACCAATTTACAGTCCTGGAAGAATTCTGAACAGAAAAGTGACATAATCATTTTTCCAAGTAAGAAAAGTCATTTTGATAATAGCGTGAAGGAAGAATCACAGAAGTCAAGACTGGTGTTAGAAAAGCCAGCCAGCAGGTAAACCCAATAAGCTAGATGAGGATGAATGATTAAATTCCAGCAATGAAGCTGGAGAGAAAAAAAACAGTATGGAAAGAATAGTGATTCTGAAATGAACGGTGAAAATGTCATAAAAAGTCTGAAGTAGGAGAGGTAAGCTTTTGTTACCATAGGACCTATAGGTGCTAGAATGGCTATGGGGAAAATATCACCCATTTTATTGTAGTGTGCTGTGATACTTAGTATATATCACTTCTAAAAGAGCAGTGCTAAGCCACTTCAGTCACGTCCTGTTGGACTGTTTGCGACCCTGTGGACTGTAGCCTACCAGGCTTCTCTGTCCATGAGATTCTCCAGGCAAGAATAGTGGCGTGGGTTGTTATTTCCTCCCGCAGGGGATCTTCCTGACCCAGGGATCGAACCCACGACTCTTACATCTCCAGCGTTGGCAGGCGGGATTCTTTACCACTAGCGCCACCTGGGGGAGACATGACAAAATCTAGAAAGACTGCAGCACCTGCTTCTCATGAAATTAGTACCCATTTTCTGGCATGCTTTAAACACAGACTTCGTGGAGATAAACTGAAACCTCTAGAAAACCCTTTTAAATGGGGGACTCTATAATGAGACTACACCCTCCCCAATTTTAAAAGTATTTCCCTATTAAGTTTTTTGTTTGCTGTTGAGAGCCATATATTATAGGAAGAATATAAGTTTTAATTATCCATTTCACTTGTTAAGAAGCTGGAGGGTAATAGAGTGATCATGGTTTAAATGTAACACTGTATCTGTAGATTGACATGTGCAAGTGAGTGTTTCAAGCTCAAAATGCCTGAATTTCAAAGCAGCCCAAACAGCAAGGAAGGACGTGACAAAGGTAAGATGGAAGTCCATGATAATGGTTGTTTGGGTCACTGAGCAAGAGAAGAAGAAAGAAGACAGAAGAACATGAGCTAACAAGTAACTGCTGCTCATTAAATCTGAGATCAATAAGTGATGTCCCTTCCATTCACCCACACCAAGCAAGGGTACACTGGAAATAAATGAAAGTCTCTCCTGCTTAATGTAACTGGAAAAACACATTAAATGGAATTCTTAATGTGAATGAACACTGACTTTCTTGCTAATACTCTCATTTCATTTTGGTAGGAATGGCCAAATCTCTAAATAATATTGAAAAGTCTGACAAGCAAACTTAATTATAAAGCATGGGGGGGTTTAGTGATGGATATAGTGTAATGCTAGCTGACCTTTACATTCCCTGATTATACTGAATTAATAGCCTCAGTGCTAATGGTAATTATTTAAAATGGCATGGTAAAAAGGCCATTGTGTCACATAAAATCTCCATGGAAATGGAAACCCACTGTTTACCTTTTTTAATGTTGTGAAGGTGTTGATTTGTCAGTGTAAACAACAATCCCATTCAATAAACTCTTAACTTTGTGTAGATAAGTCCCTATACCAAGACAGTTACTTTCCTGCTACCAACCCAACCCCCAACCCCCTCTGCTGAGCTCCTGACTCTTGATTTTAGGAATAATAACTAATGCCAGTGTACAACCAGATATGAGCCAGTGTGCTTTACATCTGAGCCAGAGGTCTGAAAAACACTGCCTGTGAGCCAGATCTACAGTCTGTTCTTTTATTAGAACACAGCCATGGCCACTATTTGCATATGGTCTATGGCTGCTTCTATACTACAAAGGTAGGTTTGAATAGTTCTGACAGAGCATATGGACCACAATAAATATGTACCTCCTGGCTCTTTACAGAAAATGTTCTATGACCTTGCAATCTTCACTAATCATTTAAAGTCAACATTGATCACCCTGCCTTGCAATGGTAGATGCAAAGATGGTAGCGCTGAGGATGGTAGCAAGATTTTGGCAACATACAAAATGTTCTTTTCTTGAATTCTAAAGCTCTTCTCAAATCTTCACACTTGAACATAGGTAAGTGGTATCTATACTTCAGAAATGGAAACTCAGAACCTCTACAGTCTGAAGCATCATTGAGGGAAAATGATGATCTTTATTCCCCCAAATTCTTATTTTTTTCCTTCTTATTTTATCCACTTTTCTGCTTATCCTTCCATCAGCAATACCATTATGGTAGGGCATATTATGAGAAAAGAAGACATTTTTCAGACTTTGGATTTTAAAACATATGTCTACCTCATCTAAATATTAAATAAGTCAATCTATCCAAAGGAAACACAATTCCATTAGACCATTTGTACCTCCTATAAAGAGAAATTGCCATTAAATTACCATGTAAATAAGTGCCAGTAGCCAAAGAGTGGTAAGGATATCTGCAGAACAGATGGTAGAATCAACCTATTAGAGGAAGTATGGATTCCTATGGAGATTTCTGGGAAGACTCTAATCCAGCTTCCTGAAGTATAGAAAAGAATTACCCAATACCAGAGGGAGTTTAAATAGGGTTGGCGTGGGACTAGGGATCTGCATTTTAAACCCATTAACCAGGTTCTGATGAAGAGAATTCTTGACTCACACATTAAGAAACATAATGTCTGTTTTCTCCACCGGTATACATTTATACGGCTTCCTTGGTGGCTCAGATAGTAAAGAATCTGCCTGCAACGCAGGAGACCCAGGTTAAGTCTGTGGGTCAGGAAGATCCCCTAGAGAAGGGAATGGCTACCCACTCCAGTATTCTTGCCTGGAGAATTCCATGGACAGAGGAGCCTGGCTGGCTACAGTCCATGGGATTGCAAGAGTCAGACATGACTGAGAGACTCACACACACACACACACACACACACACACACACACAATTTATAAACCCTACCTGACAATAATTATTTTTTCAATTCTGAAAGCAGCATACACACATAGTAAGAAAATTGGGTTCTAAAAGTCTTGGTAAAATAAATAGAAATTTTAAACCTGAAGAAACAAGAAAAAAGTCAAATAACCTAACTCTACACCTAAAGCAACTAGAAAAGGAAGAATTGGAGAATCCCAGAGTTAGCAGAAGGAAAGAAATCTTAAAAATTAGAGCAGAAATAAACACAAAAGAAACAAAAGAGACCATAGCAAAAATCAACAAAGCCAAAAGCTGGTTCTTTGAAAGGATAAATAAAATTGACAGACCATTAGCCAGACTCATCAAGAAGCAAAGAGAGAAAAATCAAATCAATAAAATTAGAAATGAAAATGGAGAGATCACAATAGACAACACAGAAATACAAAGGATCATAAGAGACTACTATCAGCAATTATATGCCAATAAAATGGACAACCTGGAAGAAATGGACAAATTCTTAGAAAAGTACAGTTTTCCAAAACTGAACCAGGAAGAAATAGAAAATCTTAACAGACCCATCACAAGCACAGAAATTGAAACTGTAATCAGAAATCTTCCAGCAAACAAAAGCCCAGGTCCAGACGGCTTCACAGCTGAATTCTACCAAAAATTTCGAGAAGAGTTAACACCTATCCTACTCAAACTCTTCCAGAAAATTGCAGAAGGGAAACTTCCAAACTCATTCTATGAGGCCACCATCACCCTAATACCAAAACCTGACAAAGATACTACAAAAAAAGAAAACTACAGGCCAATATCACTGATAAACATAGATGCAAAAATCCTCAACAAAATTCTAGCAATCAGAATCCAACAACACATTAAAAAGATCATACACCATGACCAAGTGGGCTTTATCCCAGGGATGCAAGGATTCTTCAATATCCGCAAATCAATTAATGTAATTCACCACATTAACAAATTGAAAAATAAAAGCCATATGATTATCTCAATAGATGCAGAGAAGGCCTTTGACAAAATTCAACATCCATTTATGATAAAAACTCTCCAGAAAGCAGGAATAGAAGGAACATACCTCAACATAATAAAAGCTATATATGACAAACCCACAGCAAACATTATCCTCAATGGTGAAAAATTGAAAGCATTTCCCCTAAAGTCAGGAACAAGACAAGGGTGCCCACTTTCACCACTACTATTCAACATAGTTTTGGAAGTTTTAGCCACAGCAATCAGAGCAGAAAAAGACAGGATATTTTAAATGACTAAAAAATCATAAAACCTTGGTAGGTTTAAACAATATAAATCTCTTTGTGATAGGGACAGTATATTATCTACCTCTTAACTTTTATCCATGGTATCCCATTTTGAACAGAATATTTTATTTGGATGTAATTCAGTTCATCTATTCTTTTCCTTATGGTTAATGCTTTGAAAGTTTAATTTTTTTCTTTTACCACAGGAGACTGTCTTTTCCTATTAACTGTTATTGTTTTGGCCTTCACAATCATATTTAACTCAAATAAAGAACTTCTTTGTACTTAGTAGAAATGAAGTTTGTGTATGTGTGTGTTTTAACATAGAATTAGGCAGTTTACCTATAATACATCCATTTCCCATTGATTTGTGGTGGTGTTATTGATGTATCTATGTGTGTGTATCCACAAATTACCTATATATACAGAAGAATTAAGTCCAGGTAAAGTCCGTCTAGTCAAGGCTATGGTTTTTCCTGTGGTCATGTATGGATGTGAGAGTTGGACTGTGAAGAAGGCTGAGCACCGAAGAACTGATGCTTTTGAAATGCAGTGTTGGAGAAGACTCTTGAGAGTCCCTTGGACTGCAAGGAGATCCAACCAGTCCATTCTGAAGGAGATCAGCCCTGGGATTTCTTTGGAAGGAATGATGCTAAAGCTGAAACTCCAGTACTTTGGCTACCTCATGCGAAGAGTTGACACATTGGAAAAGACTCTGATGCTGGGAGGGATTGGGGTCAGGAGGAGAAGGGGACGACCGAGGATGAGATGGCTGGATGGCATCACTGACTCGATGGACGTGAGTCTGAGTGAACTCTGGGAGTTGGTGATGGACAGGGAGGCCTGGCGTGCTGCGATTCATGGGGTCGCAAAGAGTTGGACACGACTGAGCGACTGAACTGAACTGAACTGAACTGAACTGAAAGTAGAAAAAACAGATTCTACTAAATCAGACAAAGTAGAAATAACAAATTCTACTAACAGATTCTACTAATTCTGTTATTTCTAGATTAGTAGAAATAATAGAAGAATAGGAAAAAAGAAGTTTTGTTCTGGTATTCTCAAGGAGAAAATCAGGGAATAATACCCATAAAGAAGAATAAGGAATTATGAAATATGCATTCAGAAATCACCATAAAAATAGATCTGAAAAGAATCAATTAAAATCACTGATTTAAAGTATTAATAATCATTAATTCTTTAATTAAAACTATTGGATTTATCAGAATAGTACTTGTTAATGAAGGAGACAAAAATGTAATGTAGCCAAAGCAATGCGAAAATTAAAGGGAGAAATTCAAGAGTAAAAAGCCAGAATAGAAAATGGGAGGGAAACAGTTTGAAGATTGCCCTCAGAAGGACATTTCTGAAGCTCCTAGAGAATCCACTGAGCATTTAGCAGCTCGGGTTGATTCTTTCAACTGTCTTTCTCTCTTGGAAGTTCACAACCTGTTCCAGGACCCAGAATTTCTATTTAAGTACCAACAAGCTGACTGTCTGTTCACACTCGCAGCTGAAAAACCAGTCACCTCCATGCATCATGTGTGCACATGCTCAGGCTCACACACACACACACACACACACACACACACACACACACAGCATTACAAACACATTCATAATAAGGGATTTCCTTATGTGTTTTCTGAGTTGCTTGAGGGTTTCCTGGTTTAGACATGAGCTGGTTCTGAATTAGAAAAATTTCAAGAATCCAAGATTACCTTCTAACCATTGTAATTTTTGAACTTGAAAGCTTCCACTGTGCTTGGTTCAGATTGGCGCATCAGAAAGACTTTGCCAAAACTGGTTATGAAGGAAAATATCTATTTGTTTTGAACTCTAGTACAAGTAGGCCAGGAAATGCTTGCCTTGATAGGAAGCTGTCTGCTGGTATATTCCAGATTCAAGTTGCCTTTCCCATAAAAGTGGAATCAGTGACTCACTCTTTTGTTCCACTATGGTTTTTTTTTTTTTTTTGCATTCCTAATTTAGCCCCTATAAAACACTTGAGGAGAATGTTTCCAGGTCTGTTTCTCTCTCTCTAACCTCTGAGATAATAGTAGCATGATAGTATCTTTTTTATCTTTACTTCTCCATTAGTTTCCATAGATACATAGACATTCTTTATAACTTTTGATAAAAGGATGAATTCAAGAATCTATAAAATGCTCTTTATGTAGTTTTATAGAGCCTAAGGCTATGGAATTCCCATGCTATTACAATCACTGAGAAGAAATGTGCAGAAAAAAATTAAAGAGGACCAAAGAGCATTCTTGGGTGAAGCCACATTTAAGGCACAAGAGAAAGAGGCACCCATCTAAAAAGACATAAAAAGAGAAATATGAAAAGTCATTGTAATAAAAATCATGATACTTCTGGCTTCCAGAATGAAGAGGTGATTGATGTATTCAGTCAAAGTTGTAAAACTTAGAAAGAGAATTTAGTGAAACCAGAAGATTGTATATGATTCTACTACTTAGATTTATTCTTCACTCTTCAGATAACGTTTTCCAAAGTCAGTAAAAACCTATGTATTTAGTGCTATATTTTACACTACTCTAAACAATGAATGTTTATATCATGGTATTATAAAAAGTATAATCTCCCCAGATACAAGGAGTATATAAATATCCCCCTATAATAATCAAAACCCACACACCTCTCTAAAAATAACACATAGGAGAGAACTAACTGCAATAGAATCTCAATAAATTACTTTTACATGATTAAGACACTCACCAGAAAACATTTTCAATTTTCTCCATAAGAGTAAATATAGATCCTGAAAGAATATCCTTGTTATTATAGCTGTGACAATTTTTGAAACAGTGAAATACTCAAGTTTCACCCATGCTTACCACATAATAACTTTGTAAATATTCTTTCCTCTTTTCTTCCTTTATCATTTCTTCTGAAAACAATTTTCCATAACTTGGAGTTTTAAAATACCCTGGTAAAAGTATTCTGATGTATGAGAATCCTCGCAGCAGCAACATCCTTACTGCTGATTCACTTTTATTTTTAAATTAAGGGTTGTTCTTCCTTTAAATTATTGGTGTTGAGACATTAATAATAATGTTGATTTTCATGATCTATGGAGTCTTGCCACATAAGAAACACTGTTTCTTAATAGCTTTAAATACAAACTATGGTTTTCATCTTTTGGGGAAAAGAAGGAGGTTGACAGGAGAGATAAGGGGCTGAAATTAAGCACAAAGCTGACAAATCTAAAAGCCAAATGTTTTTAAATTGAAAGCATTTTCATTGGTTTCAAATCATTGAAAATACTGCTCCTGCAGCACCAAAGGTAGCTTTTAAATGATTGTTTCTGAGAGACAACAAAATGAGTATCACATCCTAAAGAAGCATGTCTCTGGATCAAAAACATGGTTCATGAGTTGTTGAATAAAACAAGGATGAAGAAAATTAATTAATTCATGGTGTTTACCCTAAGTCGAATAATGACTTTCTCTTAAAAGATCAACATTTTAAAATAAATAAATTTAAATACTTCAATCTGAAAATTGTACTAATGTAAGGAATTACTAAGAAATCATCAGAATCTCTGTAACACTGGTAGAGATCATATTGTCTATGTGTCAAACTGACAGTATGCTTTTACAAGTAAAGCAAGCTAATGATACATTTTTCTTCAAAAATTACTAAAACACAGAGCTTTGGGATATCCAAAGTGTTTACTAGATGCCCACAGAAGACTTTTGTAAGCAGAACAGAGTGACTCATTCCCTGAGTATTCTAGGAAACCAAGGTTTTATCCTTCAGTAGCACCATTTGAAAAGTAGGCTATTATCTTACAGGGAAACAGATCTTCACAAATTGGGTTTAAAGGGCCCAAGGAGTAACTAGCAATATGCATAAAACTGAGAACTGGGGGGCAGAGAAGAGAAGGCAGCAAGCACTCTTTGGGGAAAATAGTGAAAAACAAAGGAAAGAAAGGGTCAAAATAAAACCAATACAGGAAAAAAAATCTAAAAGCAACCAAGAAAACAATCAGTATGAATGCTGAAGGCCACAAGGAACACAGAATGCAATAACCCCAATGCAGGACAATTCTTGGTACCTTCCATTTTCCACGTGTATGTGCATTGGCAGGCAGATTCTTTATCAGCTGAGCCACAGGGGAAGCCCTTCCATTTTTCATATTTCCCACTAAGTGAGCTGTTCTATTAACAAATATTTCAAATTCACAGATTATATTCAGGAGTGCTATGGACTAAATGTTTGTGCTTTTCCTAAATTCATATATTGAAATCTTAATCCATTAAAAGGTAGGGACTTTGAAGAATAATTATATCATGAGGGTGCAGTTCTTATCCCTTATAAGAAAAGACCCAGACCCCAGCGTATTCTCTCTGTCTCTCCCAGTCTTCCCCACTCTCTCTCTTCCTCTCTCCCTCATTCCCTCTGGAAGCTGCCACACTGACTGGCATCTCATTATACCAATGTCAGTTCACTTAATCACCCAGAACAGTATTACAGAGCATATTTTATGAAGTACTTATTCTTCATTGACTTTTAGTGAACAAACTGAAAATATAAGGGCATACTTTGAAGAGGCATTTATACTTCAAAGGACATACTTCTTTAGATGGCATTTATAAATCTTA
Organism: Oryx dammah; assembly: GCF_014754425.2. NCBI lineage: Eukaryota > Metazoa > Chordata > Mammalia > Artiodactyla > Bovidae > Oryx > Oryx dammah. The sequence continues at coordinate 5,105,832 of NW_024080556.1, read as the reverse complement.
AAAGTGGCAGCAAACACGTGGGCTCCCTGAGAAGTCATGCATACTATTTAAGAGCCTAGATTCTGAAGCCAGACTGCATGCTGACTCTTTCATACTGTTATCCATCAGGCCATGAGCTGGGTCTCATATCTTTTGAGCATGGATGTGCAAGTACTATTCCAAGTGTTTTCCATCAATCAACCCATTTTAAGAGATGTGGCAGTTGAGGCATAGGAAGGTGAAATAATTTGCTCAGAGACACCCAGCTAAGTAAAGGCAGAGTTGGAATGCCAATTAAGAATGACTCTGAGCCCTGAGCCCAAACTTGATTTAAATTCTATACTATAAAGGGAAGGTGGGATGAATTGGGAGATTGGCATTGACATCTATACATTATCATGTGTAAAACTGATAGCTAAGTGGAAGCTGTTATATAACACAGGAAGCTCTGCTCTGCCTGGTGCTCTGTGGTGACCTGGATGGGTGGGATGCAGGTGGGTGAGGAAGTTACCAACAGGGAAAGGATAAATGTACACATACAGGTGATTCAATTCATTGTGCAGCATAAACTGACACAACTTTGTAAAGCAATGACACCCCCATAAAAATAAACATTGAAAAGCAAAGTATTCAATACCAGAAAAATAATTCTATACTATAACCTTCAGCTTAGTACTTTGGCTACAATAACCATTTAGATATACTTTCGGGGGTGGGGGGCAAAAAGCCAATTTTCTTTGAACAGAGAAGGGTCTGCTGAAGGGGCCTAGCTCTCTGCATGGGGGATATGTCTACTATCATATCCTAACAGCCTTATTAGGAGAAAGCCTTGCTGAGGAAAATGCTGCAGTTTGGTATCAGACCATTAACTCTTATCTCAACAGACTCTCAAAACTGCATGACAATGCCCTGCCACAATGAACAGATCTCTTCTCCTCTCATGAAACCATCATATGCATTCCACACCCATGCCCCATTAGATGAGGCACTAGCTTGAAGCTGTCTGATGGGAACTCTTTATCTTATTGATTCTAAGCATTGAGACCTGCCATCATCCTTCCATTCTAAAACAAGAAATCATCTGTTTTTCCTCCTCAATTATATCCCTCCACTAGCTTTCTGGATCCTACTCCATTGCATTTACTCAGAAAACCTGCATGTTGGTTATGCCTTTCCCATTTTGTGTTCTTAAGCTCAAGCCTCAAAAATGCTCCCTCTATGCTCATAACCTTCTCCAGTTACCACTTTTTCCTCTCCCTGCTTACGAGCCAAACTTCTTGAAAGTGTAATCTGTATCTTCTGTCTCTATTTCCTCCCTATCACTCATCCCTCAGCTCAGGATTCCACCAGTAACATTTCATGGAAACAGCTTTCACTAACATTATCAATAATCTACAGATGGCTAAGTCAAATCCTGCCTTACTTGATCTGTCAGCAGCGTTTCACACACCCTGCTTCTGAAACACAAATTTCCATCTCCAGCTGAGAACTGTCCTAGACTTCCACATCAATATATCCAGCTGCCTACCCAATGCCCCTGCTGATGCCTCAAAGACACATCTGATTTAACTCATTCTTCCTCCAAACCCATCCCATTATAGTGTTTCCTTTTTCAGTGAATGGCTTACAAATCTATGTAGGTATATAAATTACTAAACCATGAGTCCCTCTTCAAGCCTCCCTCTCCTTCAGTTCATCCCAGTTTTCCATTACTACTGATTCTATCTCCTAAGTATTTAATTCATCCACATACAGTGTATATGCTATATATTATTAAATATCCAGCAGGATATGGACATCATCCTATAATCAAATACATTAATATTTCAGCAGTGAAACATTAATTAATATGTCACCAAATGTGGCATGTAGCTATAAATAGATTCACGTCAGTTTGTTTCAGGTTTTGCTGCCATTTGAATTCAGCTAGGTCGGTCTGATTTTTCATCACATGTGTTCCAATTAGAGCTTTCAGTTATCAGAACTGAATTTCAAAATTGTGGCTAGGCAATTGTGAATCTGTGCCACGATTTATCTGGAAGTAATGTGGGAACTTCCCTTGTGGTCCAGTGGCTTAGAATCTGCCTTTCAACACAGGGAACACGGGTTCAATCCCTGGCCAGGGAACTAAGCATGTCCACATGCTGTGGCACAACTAGGCCTGAGAACCACAGCTACTGAGCCCGCTCACTCTGGAGCCCGCTAGCCACAACTAGAGAGAAGCCCACGCACCACAAAGAAAGGTCCCTCATGCTGCAACTAAAATCTCTTATACTGGAACTAAGATCCAATGCAGACAAATTAAAAAAAAAAGTAGTGTGCACAGTGGTTAAGATCTTGGACACCAGAGCCAGACTGTCTGGGTTCAATTTCATCTCCACCACTAACCAGACTTTGGACAAGTGACTTAACCTCTCTGTGCCTTAGTTTCCTCTCCTATAAAGTTTCCTCACCTGTACCTACCTCGTAGGATTGCTGTGGGGATTAACAAGCTAATGCATGTAAGTTGCTTAGAACAGTTTTTGACATAAAATGTTGTTCAGTCGCTAAGTCACGTCCGACTCTTTGCAACCCCATGAACTTGCAGCACACCAGGCTTCCTTGTCCTTCGCTATCTCCCAGAATTTGCTTAAACTCCTGTCCATTGAGTTGGTGAAGCCACCCAACCATCTCAGCCTCTGTTGCCCCCTTCTCCTCCTGCCTTCAATCTTTCCCAGCATCAGGGTCTTTTCCAATGAGTCAGCTCTTCTCGTCAGGTGGCCAAAGTATTGCAGCTTCAGTTTCAGCATCAGTGCTTCCAATGAAGACTCCAGTTGATTGCCTTTAGGATTGGCTGGTTTGATCTCTTTGCTGTCCAAGGGACTCTCAAGAATCTTCAGCACCACAGTTCAAAAGCATCAATTCTTCAGCACTCAGCCTTCTTTATGGCATACAGTAAGGATTCCATAAGTATTAGCTCCCAGGAAGTTTTTGCTTATCACAGACAATAATGTAGTCCAATGTCCTTCTACTTATACCACTCTGAACACTTCCTAACCATAGGATCATTGTATCAGAGGAAATGTCATTTAAAATTTCCAATAAATAGTAAAAAACTGTCCTCCACAAAACTTTCAATAATCAGTGATTAGCAGTAAACTCACAAAAATGGTGTATGAATTTACCCTCATCCCAATATCCTTAAAAGCACTGGGTTAGCTCAATCAATTATTGCAAATCTGAAAGGTGAGAAAATATCTCACTTTTACAATTCCTTTAATCATGAAAGATTCCTATAAAATTCCCTTAATGATGAGAGAAGAAAGAACATACTTCATGTCCTGGCTATTTGTGTCTCATTTTCATGCCTTCTGTTCATTTTAATTGTGTGGTTCCTGAGGTTTCTTTTTTAAATTGAGATATAACTGACATAGGTAATGTGTTGGTTTTAGGTCTACAACATAATGATTTAATGTTTGTATATATTGTAAAATGATCACCATAGTCACCAAACCAAGAGACTGAGGTTTCTTAACATTTAAAAACTCTTAGCAATGAAATAATAAACACTAAGATTTTTCTTTCATACACATATGTATATAAATATGTGTATATATATATATAATATGTTAATGTCATATGTCACCCATGTGACTTTCCCACACCTCACTAGGATGAACCTGCCTTAAAATGCCTGCTATGCTCAGTCATTAAGTAGGAATAGCCATTAGGAAACACAGTCTCCATGCAAACATGGGGGTTGATTTCAGACTCAACAGCAGAGGCCATCAGTTAGTTATGCTCCCCATAGCAGGAGAGCACAGCAATGTATTTCCACAGCTACACAGCCAACTTTTATGTCTTACAGATCTCCTACTTCATGAAGGTTTTGAGAGCAACTTCCCCATCGTTCCTGTGGGTCCCTCTCCCTGAGGAGAATCTTTGAAGGGGACATTGTAGAATGAACCAGAATTTCAGTCACTGTGGTTAGTCACCAGGCCTCAAGTGGAACTCATCGTCATGCTCCTCCACCTTCCATTCTAAACTGCCTGCATCTTCACTTGTGATCCCAGAAGGGGTGGGTGGCTTGTCTGGTGCGTGTGTGCGTGCTAGGTCTCTTCAGTCGTGTCCAACTCTGTGTGGCCCCATGGACTGTAGCCCTCCAGGCTCCTCTGTCCATGGGATTTTCCAGGCAAGAATACTGGAGTGGGTTGCCATGCCCTCCTCCAGGGGATTTTCCCAACCCAGGGATCGAACTTGCATCTCTTATGTCTCTTGCATTGGCAAGAGGCTTCTTTAGCACTGGCACCACCTAGGAAGCCCCTGTCTTAGATGATGAACGTTCAAATGTCTATGTGATTCTGTCAAATCTTCATTTTGTTCTGAAGCTGGGCTGCTGTCTTCATAATCATCCTCCACCTCCCCCATTTATCTCTAAATCATCACACCTCTACAAGGGCGTTTCCCTGCACTGGTGTGCTCCACCAGGTTTCCATTAGTGAGATATTTAGCAGTTGGGACACCACATTTTTCCAGGGATGATCTGCTCAGGATGGCATCTTCTCTGCCCACCAAGTGCTTAGTGAGATAGTCCCACACCTTCATCCTTCCATCTGTTCTGGACCACTCTCATAACCACTTGTGTTAGCTTATTTCCTCTGAGAAGCACATACAATATGAGATTATGCATATACGTGTATCTTTTCAAACTAGTGTTTTGAGGGTTTTTTTCGGATATATACCCAGGAGTAGTCCTATTTTTAGTTTTTTTGAGAAACCGCCATAATATTTACCACAGTGGCCGCACCAGTTAACATTCCCAGCAACAATGTAGGAGGGTTCCGTTTTCTCCACATCCTCGCTAGCATCTGTTTTTTTGGGTGTTCTTTTTGATAATCACCATTCTGACAGGTGTGAGATGACAGCTTGTTGTGGTTTTGATTTTCCTTTCCTTGATGGTTAGGATGTTCAGCATCTCTTCATTTGCCTGTTGGCCATCTGCATTTCCTCTCTGGAACAACAGCCTGAAGGCTTTCTTTATGTCTTTCCTCCACCAAACCTGGGACAGTGTTGATCACTGAGCACTACAAGAATGCTGCAAAACTGAATGGAAGTGAAATTTGGATTTGAATTTTGAGTGGATGTATTACTAAATCTTCCCATATTCCCAAGTCCTTTCAGTCTTAGGACAGGTTGTATAATACATACAAGGCATATGAAGCACTATTTATAACAGCTCTTGTTTTTTTCTATTAATACTTTTAAAATTCACTTCTGTTTGTAGATTGACAACCACATTACAGTTCAGTTTGTTGGGGATTTGGATACAAAAGGAACTCAGGTGGATAATTAACATAGCCTACTACTTCTGAAAAGTTATATTTTTTATAAACACCCCTAAATACAGGTTGTATATTGTTAGTACTTATTTTCTGTTAAACTTAAAATTAATTCATGTCATAGGAAGCACAACTATTAAGAATTTTTGTTTTGTCAGATATCTGCTTTCAAACATAGCAGTTCTTTATAACCCTAGATGTTCATTTACTCATCATTGAAAAGGCTACTTTAAGATCCAACGACCAGAAATATAAAGAGAAGCTACATTTTCTTTCTAGTTGACCCTTGGAGCTATTGTAAATGCAGAAAACAATGTTGGTGCCCACCCAGCACCCATCTGCCCATTCCACATCAGCTGTGAGTTGGTTGTTTGTTAATGGTTTATAACTATTCAACCAATGGGAGCAGACTCACCCAGACAGTTATACACTGCTTCCCAGCCTCCCAGCCCTACAGGAACCCACAGACAATGACTGACACAGGGTGCAAAATCCAGCCTCCTGTCCTCACCGCAGGTCAGTCTCAGTGATGTCATTCAGGCTTCAGCATTCCCCACCTCAGATTCTGCATCTGGGGAAGGCAAGCTAACACAGCACATAATATAATAATTTTAATAATTTCATAAGCTTTTACATATAAGCCATGCTTTCCTTTAAATAGCATGGTAAATTTCCCAGCAATAAAGTCCCAGGGGGAAAAAAATAGGTTTGTAGAAAAATGATTGGAAAGAAATGCAAACTGTCACAGGTAAATTAATCTGCAGATCATAGCCAATAGCCTACTGACTTTGAAATCTGAAAAAAATAAAAATAAATTTATTATAAACATTTCAATTTGCCTTCTATCTGTGAAGGAAATATTTGAATAAAGACCTTCAAAACCTGGAATAGAATTCATCTCATCTCCAGTACTATGCAAACAACTTTCTATATGGACAGAAAAATGTAGGTGAGAAGACATCAATCACGTGGAAACCTCAATTGTTTGAACAAAAACAATGATAGGAGAACAAAAGTGAACTTGAAGCAAGAATAAGACAATATTTAAAATATCCAACTTATTAAAAAAACATAGGAGGTATGCAAAGGAGTAAATCATGAAAACAAAATATTCTGAAATCAGAAGATTCTTTTTTCAAAATGAAAACCATGGTCACTAACTCCAAATCTAAATAGAGACTCCCTTAGATCAATTATGAGAACAGTATTAACCGTGATTTTTTATTCCATGTTTTTGGTGCATTGGCACTTTGGGGTCTTGCTGACCCTTCAGGGACTGACCCTCCCAGGGCTAGCTAATTACTAGAGACAAAGAGAGGACTCATCTGCCAGTGCTCCTATCCTGTGCAAAGTAATTAATCAAGAACCTTTATCCCCACCCACCTCATTATTAGGCTCTCACCCTCTGGACCACTATCTACCCCCTCTAATGACTACTTGGCCAGCTATCAGACAATCCAAGACAGTTTCTACATGCCAGAGCCCACTGAAGTTTGGACTCCTAAATCAAACCTGTTCCCCTTGCCTCCTGACCAACTGTGGTGGTTCCTACATGGCCCTGTGTGGCTTGCCATGCATTCTATTTCTAGGAGTCTAACAAACCTCTTTCCTCATGACTGTCCTTCCCAGGTCTGGCTTGTCTTGTCATACTATATTTTTTTAGTATTTATTTGGCTACTCCAGGTCTTAGTTGCAGCACATCAGATCTTCGATCTTCCTTGAGGCAGGAGGGATCTTTAGTTGCATTTAGATACAGCATGTGGGATTTTTAGTCCTGGCATGAGAAGTCTTAGTTGTGGCAAGTTGGATCTAGTTCCCTGGCCAGGAATCAAACTCAGGCCCCCTGCACTGGGTGCATGAAGTGTTATCCACTGGACCACATGGGAAGTCCCTGTCTTGTCACAATATTAAAACAAATCCTGGATACTCTCAAAACAAGAAAATATCATAAAAATCCAATTTAAAGGACATTCTACAAAATACTATTCTACAAAGTACTCTTCAAAATTGTCAAGGTCAAGAAAGACAAATAAAGACTACCACGGTCAGGTTGTAGGTGCATAAGGAGACATAGCAACTAAATGTAATGCAGTTCATCCTGAAATGAACCTACAAGCTGAAGAAAGACCTTAGTTCAAAAACTGGGGAAGTTAAAATTGTCTATACCTAGTTAATAGTATTTTACCAACAATATTGCCTTAGTTTTGATAAATGTACTGTGTAAATGGTTATGTAAGCTGTTATTAGGAAATGTGTACAGGCTACATAGAAACTTTCTGTGACTATCTCTGTAATGCTTCTGTAATCTAAAATTATATCAAAATAAAACCCTACAGAAATGAAAACAAAAAAAAACTATTTTGTCAATAAACAACAGAAGATCAGCCTAAATGATCCATTCAAAGGTCAAAACAAAAGTATACATATTAAAATAAGATAAAAGCTAAAAGACATAAAAGACAGGATAAGAAAAAAATAGTAAATGTATAATATTAACTACAAAAATACATACAAAAGAGGAAACAGATCTAGAAGTGAAAATACTTACATTTCAAGGGATACATAAAAGTAATTACCAAGTGAAATTAATGGAAAGAAACATCTTTGGGGAAAATCTTAATATTTCCCAATCAGGCAGGAAAAAAAAATGTAGTAGATATAAAAAGGAACAATAGTCAGACTGACCTCAGATTTCCAAAGTACAACAGTAAATGGCAATGACCAAACCATTTTGAATATAAAATTTTATGGAGAAATTCCATACCCAATAGAGTTATATTAGGCATTAATAATATATGTGTACATAATTATGTGTATATAATAGTATATATACATAGTACATAAAATATTATTTATATATGAAATCAATATAAAATATTATTTTGTTTTATATAAATATATATTTTATATATCCCAACAGCCCCCAAAATATATATTTTATATGTGATATTCATTTTTCACACTCAATTTTTGAAATGTATGTTTTATACTTCTAGCACATCTCAGTTCAGATTAGCCACATTTCAAGTGCTCAATAACCACATGTGACTAGTGGCTACCATACTGGACAGAAAAATAGGTTGCAACATAGGAAGCTATGATAACCTTAGAGTAGAGAGACTTATAAAATAAGGCTCAAGAAAACTAATCATGTCAGAAAGATACATAAATTACATTTAAATTATTAATTTTTATTCATCAAATTTAACCATAAGGGTATAAACAGATAAGCCATGGAGTGGGAGAAGGTATTTGAAACACTTATAAATGATTAAGCATTAAAGAACTCTTAAAAATATAGCAAAAACTATATATATATATTTCTGGATGCAAAAGAAAAAAGGAAGGGATTTTAAAGGATTGTATTAGTGTGCAAGAGAAGCCAGAACAAAACCCAACAGAACAGTGAACAAGACAGGCTTCAGTGGTTACACTCCACTCTTCCAATGGGGCTTCCAAGGAACATGGGTTCATTCCCTGGTCAGGGAACTAAGATCCCACAGGTCACACAGCATAGCCCAGAAAAAAGTGTGAACAACAGAAATTTGTTTTCTCCCAGTTCTGGAGGCTAGAAAGTCTAAGATCAAGGTCCTGGCCAATTCTGTTTAAAGTAGGGGCTTTTTTTCCTGCCTTTCAGACAGTGATTCTTTCACTGTGTTCTCACATGGTGGTGAAAGAGAGATGGAACCAGCTTAATCTTGTTTTAAAATTTTTTTAATAAACATTGTATATATTTAAAGTGTACATCATGATGACTTTATATATATATATATATATATACATTAAGGAAATAATTACAACAGTCAAGTTAATTAACATATCATTTCACATAGTTCACTCTTATCTCTTCCCATAAGGACATTACTCCTTTCAGATCAAGGCTTACCTTTATAACCTCATTTAACCTTGATTACTTACATAAAGTCCCTGTATTCTCCAAATACAGTCATATTGGAAGTTGAGGCTTGAACAGATAAATTGAGGGTACACAAATCCGTCCATAGCATTATCCTTGGCTCCTCTAAATTCATATCTTTATCACATGCAAATACATTCATTCCAACTCAACAGCTTCCAAACTCTTAACTCATTCCAGGATCAATTCGGAAATCTAAAGTCAACAGTCTTATCTGAATGTCAGCTAAATCGGATATGGGTGAGACCTAAGGTAGCGTCATTCTAAGGCAAAAATCCTAACTATGAACCTGTAAAACCAGACAGGTTATGAGTTTCCAAAATAAGATGGTGAGACAGGCATAGAACAGGCATTCCCATTCTAAAATGGACAAATAGGAAAGAAGGAAGGAAGAGCTGAAAGGTCCCAAATAAATCCAGAGTTTAGCAAATTCCATTAGAATGGAATGGAGACTTGAAGAAAGCTGTAGATGAAACCTTGTTTATCCCTCACAGTACAGAATGATTTCCTGATTATGATTCAGAAAGCCAGGAGTTCAATACAGAAGCATATCAGAAGCACATTATGGAATATTGCAGATTGTATCAGTTACCTAATGGAAGAAAATGAAGATGCTTACAAGAAACAATTATTTCAATACATAAAGAGCAAAGAAACTCCAGATATCATGGAGGAGCTGTCTAAGAATGCTCATGCTGCTACAGGAGAGAATCTGGCCCATGAGAAGAAAGTGCAAGAAAGAAGTTTAAAAAAATGAGGTGAAATTGCCCCCGAATGTCTCTTGCCCAGAAGAAAGATTAGGCAGCTCAGACAAAGACAGCCTTCCCCAGAGTTGGAGTGGGCTGCTAAGGGCTAATAAGCCACATCGCAATATTCTATGAAGATTTTTGAGATGAAGACAATAAACTTATTGACCAAGCAGCTTTAAAAAAAAAAAAAAAGCAGATTTCATTAGATCTTAGGCTGTAGAATAATCCTCTTTGGATCCGTGTTCCATGTTCCAGGCTCACTGGGGGTAGCAGCATCACACCCATGGCTCTGTGGGACGCCTTGGCTCCGTGAGAGCCCAGACACTGAGGCTCAGGGCAGCAGCCTCGCTTTCTGAAACAGGAGCAAACAGCCTTGCCCCTGGGTCTGCGGTGGGAGTGGCAGCTCAGAACTGCTTTGGGGGTCATTCTTCCCTTTCCTTGAAGAATAGAGCAGACACATTGCAACCAAATAACTCTACAGTCTGGTCCTTTATAATCTGAGATGTCTATCAGCCTTTCTTCATCCCATGCGACTTGCTCTCTCTCTTCTTTACTTCAGATTGATAGCTCTTCTGGTATAATTCCACCTCTATTCCTGGCTTCTGTTGAAATGGCTGATTAAGCCCATGAATCACATCCATGGTCTCCTTATCAAATAGTTGTTCATCCACAGATTTAGTGTTCTCTTCAGAGCAATCTTTCTCATTTTTTACAATAAGGACAGACTGAGAATTTTCTAAATCTCTACGTTGGATTCATTTTCGCTTAATAACTCCTTCTTCAATTCATCTCACGCTACTCTTGCATTTTAGTATAAGCAGTCAGAAGGATCCAGGCTGCACCTTCAACATTTTGCTTAAAAATCATCAAATTTCATCATTGACAAGTTCTACCTTCCACAACATGGTAGAATCCAACTCAGTTAAGTTCTTTGCCACTTTCAACAAGGATCACCTTTCCTCCCATTTCTAATAATCTGTTCCTCACTTCCATTTGATACTTCACCAGAATGACCTTTAACATCCATATTTCCACCCAGATTTTGTTTGGGATTATTTATTTATTCTTAGCCAAAGAATAAGTTTCCTCACAGCCACCCCTCCTGACCTTGGACGTGGGGTTGCTCCTTTCAGCCCTTTCTGCTTTATTGACTATGCCAAAGCCTTTGACTGTGTGGATCACAATAAACTGTGGAAAATTCTGAAAGAGATGGGAATACCAGACCACCTAACCTGCCTCTTGAGAAATCTGTGTGCAGGTCAGGAAGTAACAGTTAGAACTGGACATGGAACAGACTGGTTCCAAATAGGAAAAGGAGTATGTCAAGGCTGTATATTGTCACCCTGCTTATTTAACTTATATGCAGAGTACATCATGAGAAACGCTGGGCTGGAAGAAGCACAAGCTGGAATCAAGATTGCTGGGAGAAATATCAATAACCTCAGATATGCAGATGACACCACCCTTATGGCAGAAAGTGAAGAGGAACTAAAAAGCCTCTTGATGAAACTGAAAGTGGAGAGTGAAAAAGTTGGCTTAAAGCTCAACATTCAGAAAACGAAGATCATGGCATCTGGTCCCATCACTTCATGGGAAATAGATGGGGAAACAGTGGAAACAGTGTCAGACTTTATTTTGGGGGGCTCCAAAATCATTACAGATGGTGATTGCAGCCATAAAATTAAAAGGCACTTACTCCTTGGAAGGAAAGTTATGACCAACCTAGATAGCATATTCAAAAGCAGAGACATTACTTTGCCAACAAAGGTCTGTCTAGTCAAAGCTATGGTTTTTCCTGTGGTCCTGTATGGATGTGAGAGTTGGACTGTGAAGAAAGCTGAGCATCGAAGAATTGATGCTTTTGAACTGTGGTGCTGGAGAAGACTCTTGAGAGTCCCTTGGACTGCGAGGAGATCCATCCAGTCCATTCTGAAGGAGATCAGTCCTGGTTGTTCTTTGGAAGGACTGATGCTGAGGCTGAAACTCCAGTACTTTGGCCACCTCATGCGAAGAGCTGACTCATTGGAAAAGACTCTAATGCTGGGAGGGATTGGGGGCAGGAGGAGAAGGGGACGACCGAGGATGAGATGGCTGGATGGCATCACCGACTCGATGCACATGAGTTTGGGTGAACTCCTGGAGTTGATGATGGACAGGAAGGCCGGGCATGCTGCAATTCATGGGGTCGCAAAGAGTCGGACACGACTGAGCAACTGAACTAAAGAATAAGTTTAATCAGAGAAGTCATAAAATATAGAAACAAAGGAAAACAATCCAACAAGACCAAATAATAATAGTTTAGTCAGTAAACATAGTCAAGGACCTTTAGTTCCTCCTCAATGGCTATAGATAACATTCTGAACCACATTCTCTGAGCTGTCTTGTAGATAACGAAACCTCCATCAGGTGGAAGAAGTGAACCACGTGATGACCAGACTGTAGCCATGACATAGTTCATAGTTACTTCCGTCGCTCAGTCGTGTCTGACTCTTTGCGACCCCATGAATCGCAGCACGCCAGGCCACCCTGTCCATCACCATCTCCCGGGGTTCATATCAGACTCACGTCCATCGAGTCCACGATGCCATCCAGCCATCTCATCCTCAGTCGTCCCCTTCTCCTCCTGCCCCCAATTCCTCTCAGCATCAGAGTCTTTTCCAATGAGTCAACTCTTCGCATGAGGAGGCCAAAGTACTGGAGTTTCAGCTTTAGCATCAGTCCTTCCAAAGAAATCCCAGGGTTGATCTCCTTCAGAATGGACTGGTTGGATATCCTTGCAGTCCAAGGGACTCTCAAGAGTCTTCTCCAGCACCACAGTTCAAAAGCATCAATTCTTCGGCCCTCAGCCTTCTTCACAGTCCAACTCTCACATCCATACATGACCACAGGAAAAACCATAGCCTTGACTAGATGGACCTTAGTCGGCAAAGTAATGTCTCTGCTTTTGAATATGCTATCTAGGTTGGTCATAAGCTGCCACAATTCCAAGAATTGGCTTCAAAGAAATGGGAACAAACCATCCCAGACAGATACAACAGAATAACATGTAGAGATGGGAGACATTCAGGAGCTGGAATCTCACTAAGTAGCTACAGTAATTACATGTTCTTAATTTTTAAAGGTTATCTGGCTTGACCTTCTTGCAAACTCCCCAAATAAAATACCTACTACACCTGAAGATAACTACATTCTGAAGTTAATCCTTTTGTCACTAATTTCCTGATTTTGCATTGCTTTCCTATCCTAAACAATGAAAGGGTGACATAAATAAACTTCTTACGCAGTCATTCTTACTCTCCAAATACCAACTAAGAATACTCAAAAGGCAGGGAGCATGCAGTTAAGAATGTGCCCCCAATATGTAGAACAGTGACTGGGACATAGTCTATATGGTATCATTGTTTAAAGTAACTTAATTTTCTGATTTTAAAATGATGTTTTAATAAGAACATTTCATCAGTATTTATTCCCTCTAAGTCAAATGTGTAATGATTCTTCAAAAGAAAAGGATGAATTACCATACTGAAAAACACTGGACTTGAACTATGTCATAATTCCATGAACTTTTTTCACAGATGAGAAACCTCTGCCCAAAGAAAGTGTGAGGGCCAGGTCCTTAGGAAAGCTCAGGCTTTTTAATTCCTAGATGAAAGATTTTTTCCTGCCTCCTTGTGAGTTTTCCCTTTGTAAGTTACCTGATCTACTGAATAAAGTATGCCATTTATTATTTTGAATCATTTCTGAATTTAAATAATGCTTCAATCATCTTGACCTTTTCCAACTTGCAGTTGAAATGTTATGTAAATCTTGCACTTGCTGCAAACACTGTGAAAGAGCAATTTTATGGCTAAGATGGTTCTGATTTTTTACCCTAAAATGCAAATCTTATCCCGGGTTATTAATGCTGAGGCTGAAATTAGAACAATTCCATTTCCCATGTGTTCAGTTTTCTGAGGTAACCCGGAAAAGTTAGAAACTCCTAAACGCTGGAGGTAACATCCGAAGAGGAATTCACACCAAGATCATTCATCTTTCCAGTACAAACATCACTCCATTACTCTCTTGAAAGGTTTCCTCTTGAATACAGCATTTTAACTGCAATAAGAAAAGGCACCCAAAGCCCATTAGTAATTCTCTAACTTCTGAAGTGCAGTTTATTCCAAATGTAAAATATATCACTGTGGGAAAGCATTTGTTTTAATGAGAAAATTCCCCAAGAGAAAAAATACTTCTCAGCAATACACTGATCATTTAGAATTTCCAGAGTCACTGTACTATACACAACTTTTGACACCTTATGTATGGTTCTGAAATTTCTTAGGACCACAAAATGAAAAACTGTTAAGAGTGAATGTTATAGTCTTTACGTTTTATTCTCTGTGCACTCTGTTTAATACCAACATGATATTAATGCCACTCACTAAAAATAATTATAATGAATTATTTTCATTCATTCAAAAACAGGGGATGATTTTTCACTTGTCCTTATTTTTTATCAATAATAATTGATTAGATTCAACATGAAGATTCAAGATACATGCAATACAAGATGTCTCTCCAATAGGAAAGAAAAAAAATCTTAGAAGGTCTGATCCTGAAAGGTCTCAGAAGTCATCTGTATAATTCTCCTCACTTTAAAAGAAAGAAACTGAATCTGATGTTCAGAGACTTGAGCCAATTTTCATCCCAAAGATGACAAAATCCTTGAGGGAGCAGATAATGATCAAAACAACAACCAACTGTTCTCAAGCCTGCTTTCTCTCTCCTATTTTAAAAACATAAATTTTTCTTTCTTTGTACTGTCTTTAACAAATTGGATCTGTCTCCACGTTTAAAAGATCTGGGCAAGGATGACAGTAAAGGCTGTTTTGTTTCATGAAACTAGGAGAGTCAGACATGTTTCCTAATAATCTATACTAAATGCAGAGCTGCACTGTGTGTTTTTAAAATTAACCGTGAACAGTTCTGACACGTAAAGAGGTGCTGGCTGTTCTGTTGCTGATACTGCAAAATGAATTGGGAGGAGAAATCAACTTGCAAAATAAGATCCTTTTGACTTTTTCTGAAGAAACAGTACACAGGAGAATCTCATAAACAAGACCACTGGTATTTCTCTCATGCTGTGTCCAAGCAGAAAATGATGATTAAAAATCAAAAACAATCTTAGTCGTTATTTTCTGCCTGAGTTGTCACTAATGTCTCCTCTTCTTATTGGAGCCCAGGCACACTTAAACCCTCACAGCCTTCCGACCCTTGACTGTCATATATCACCTGGCCAAAGAGTTTATTGCATGAGAAACCAATAGCACTGAAGAGAGATCAATTCTCCACCAGCACCTCATTTCTCACATTTGTACCATATATGAGCAGTATTTACATCTTACCAACACAGTGGGGAAATCCGATCATAAGTAAAATGACTTCTATGCCCTTAAGAAGCCCAAGGAAGCAGAAACGTAAATCCAGTTACAAAATGAGGAGAAAATATCTGTGCTGGAGGAGATAATAATGCTCTCCTTATAGTGGCAGCAAAGAGAGAGAAAATCTTTCTTCCTCGGGGAATTGGGGAAGGCTTCACAGAGAAGATGCGGTCTGAGTTTCCAGGATAACGATGAGA
This sequence comes from Oryx dammah, assembly GCF_014754425.2. Classification (NCBI taxonomy): domain Eukaryota; kingdom Metazoa; phylum Chordata; class Mammalia; order Artiodactyla; family Bovidae; genus Oryx; species Oryx dammah. Next base: position 5,090,253 of record NW_024080556.1, on the reverse strand, counting down.
AGGCATATAGAAAGGTGAAGGCGTATAGAAAGATTTTTCAACCATAAGGTACTCCAGTAGATGGTAAAAAAAAAAAATCAGATGCTTAGAGAGGATGAAGTTATAGATAAGGAAGGAAATAATACTGGAAATACAAGTTGAGGCTAGATTGGGAAGAATTTTGCAAATGCTGTTCGGTTCAGGGGCAATTTCAAATCAGTGAGGATGATTCCATTACGCACTGTGGAGCATCATTTTCCTTTAGATGGTTTTGATATGAAATCTTTTGTTCTATTGGGTCAAATATCATTATATACCAATCAACTCAGGAACACGCTGTGTTTGGGAAAATAGATGTTAACACTGCAAAAGAAAAAGTCAATTAGGATGCTTTGGGCTAAGAAAAAATAAATTCAAAATGGCTTCACTAAATATCTCACCACATGAGAAATATTGAGATTTAGATTTTGTTAAGGTTGTTTATTTCAGAACTCATCAAAACCATCAAAGGCCCAGGTTCCTTCCTTTTTTCAACTAATATATTGGCTGTGGCTTTGAAACCAGTCCCTTCAAAGTGACAAGAGGGCTATCGCAGCTCCATATGTTACATCTGCGCACAGCACAGCTCAGAGACAAGAAAAATGTCTCTTCCTTTTATCCCTTTGTAAAAACAGATAAAAATTTTCCAGAACCTGTTAATAGATATTCCTTCAAGTCTAATGACTAAGAATTATGTTATATGATTATTATTCCTAAGCCAATAGTCAAAGGGAATTGAATTAACATGATTAGCTTAAGGTAATCAAGATTCACTCAGTTCATCTTGAAGTATGTTGCCCCCAAATTCCAAATTTAAATCTCGGTTTTGCTAGTTAGCAAAGGATTAAAAAAAAAGAAAGAAATGTTATCAGGTAGTGACCAGATAGTGTTTTCCACGAGAACTTAGCATAGGAGAGGCAGTATTATTTTGGTATTACATTATTGGGGTTTTCTTTGAAGACAAAATTTAACCTATGTCTGTCTTGGCTCATTGTCTTTATTATATTATCCTGTTTAATTCCTTCCATTAAATTGATCAATTTCTGAAATTAACATTTTTGTATACTTATTGTTTGTATGTTTTCTATCTCATTTCACTGTAGAGGGGTCTTGTTCTTGCTCACCACTATGTCCCAATGATTAAAAGAGTGCCTGCAATAAACATTTATTGATGAAATTTATAAATGAACAATATTTTTTTCATCCTATGGACAATTCAAATCAACACAAATTTCTTTTTTATATATTCATTTATTTGGCTGCACAGAATCTTGGTTGTGGCACACAGGATCTTTGATTTTCGTTGTAGCATGCCAGATCTTTAGTTCAGGCATGTGGGATCTTTAGCTGTGGCATGCAAACTTAGTTGGGCATATGGGATCTAGTTCCCTGATCAGGGATCAAACCCAGGCCCCCTGTGTTAGGAGCACAGAGTAACCGCTAGACCACCAGGGAAGTCCCACAAATTTCTTATTTATTGAATATGTATCCTTTTTAAACTACTATATGTATAATTTGTCAGATGTGTGAAATCATTAGAGGAAAGATGGTAGAGTAGGAAAAAAGAGAGGTATCAGAGGCTTTTTCTCCCAGGGCACAGTCTGTCACAGTCTGACACAAAAGTACAGCTGGTTTGTTTAATTTTAAAGCTTTAATTCTCTCTACTGGACACAATATCAATAAGAAACCTAAAGCTCTGACTTCTCCAACTGAAGGGAAAAATGTTTAATAGCCTCAATTCCAAGATACAGAGATGAATTCAAAGTAATTACACAGTAGACTTAGGCGCATGTAGAAGTATTATCATTATATTATATACTTGCCACATTCGGCATCCACTATCACACAAACTGTTGCAATCTCTTGCTATGACAGGATTCCTTGATTAATTTTATTTCAAATTTGTCATACAGAATAAATTCTAACAACCTTCATACTTCCCATCAATGCTGAACTCATGAATGATAATATGGAGGAGGATCTTAGTTTATTCTGGGTCAGAATACCATAATTCTGAAGAAGGCATTGATACTCCAAATACTAAGTGATTAATTTCAAATATCTTTCCACACTCTCCCTACAAATTTAAAGTCAGTTGATCAGCCTGGGCCTGTCATAAATTTCCTGGAAAAAATAAATGGCTACCTTTACAATAATAAGAATAAGAAGGCAAAAAAGCTGATAATTTCTGAGAATTCAGGAAGTGTCAGACATTATTCTCAGTAATTACACAAGAAATAATTCAATTGATCCTCAAAACAGCCCTATGGAATTAGCCCCACTTGGCATAAAGGAAATTATGGAACAGAGATGCTAAATGACTCTTCCAAACTTGAGTAACTGGCAGAGACAAGGCTTAAACTGAACAGCCTAGCTCCAGAATCCCCGATCTTAATCATCACACCTATTGTCTTTCAGTGCCTCAGTTGAATTACTGTCACTGAGGTCACAATAAAAGCAAACTTGGAAAGAAAAAAAAAATGCTTTTTATATAAATTCATTTCCCATTCCTCTAATTTTAAAAGAAAGCAAAAAGAGGTAAACAAAGGGCTAGGGTAAGGTGAAAGAAGGCTTCTTCCTATTCTCTCTTCTTTGTACAATTTTCACCAAAGTTCCTGTTAGTGATCTTAGACTTGTATAGAACAGTCAACTTTTTTCAAAATCTCTTCAATATATAAGTCTTGCTCAATCATCTAAGGTAAGAAAAGAAGTTAAATAGACATAATAAATCCTATTTTACAGATAAATAATGTACCCATATAAATGTGTAGACAGAGATACAAAGAACATAAGATCTCAAATTTATATCCTATCTTTAAAGGGGCATCACTCCATAAAATATCCCTCAGTGATGTGTATGCACAAAGAGCAAAGAGAAGGAGAAATACTTTGCCTATTATCTTGGTCTAGATTTCAAACTCTACTTTTGTTCCCTAATGTACTGTTGGAACACAAAAAAACAAAAACTCCTTTTGCCATTGCTGGAGGTAGGTCCATTGCTGCAAATAAAATCAGGCTAGACAGCCTTCCCTATCCTTTCACCTCTAAATTCACACACAAATCATAGACTTTACCATTTGATGGAGAGTCTTATTAGACTCCTTTCTTATGTTGCTATTGCTGTTAGGTACCCACTGGGACAAATGCAGTGAGAAATACCATCTATCAATACTTTATTTATATCTTCTTCATATTATACCCACAGCTTCCAAAGGTGTGAAGATAAAACAAGTCAGTTAATTTTATCACAAGGTCATTGAGAATTCACGTCATATTCTACTTCCCTGCTAGAAAAAGTTTCAGTTAAGTGGGCCAGCAAACCTAGCAAGCAGATGAAGCAAGGTGATGTGACCCAGATGACAGTCTGGCCCAAATAACAGGATGCCCATAGAACAAAATGCCTCAGACTTTATTCCTTAGTGCAAAATGTAACCATGTAAGCTCTTTTCTATTATCAAGCTTATCTTAATTTGCACAGGGAACAAGATCCCACTGTGGATTTTCTTTGTCTATAATTTCAAGGTATCCAGGATAATCACCTTCTAGTTTCTCCAATAAACTCCAGATATCTGGATATCTCAATCACAAAAAATTAGTATCATTTTTCACATGATGATTTTTTTAAACATTATACATATACATATCAGAACAACCTGTCCAACTGGGTGTTATTGCCCTTATTTTACTTAAAATGTTTTACTTAAGTAAAGACATTAAGAATAAGAAAGTTCAAATTACTTGTAAGGCCACACACTTAATTTAACCCCACCCCAAAATCTTTTTTATTTCCTATTCATTATACTGTCTCATTTGAGCAACTTAATAACTCTATTTTCTCAATGTTATTTCTCTCTCCTTCTCCCCTATTGAATCAACAAATGGAAAAGCATGTTCCCAATTACAGCTTTTATAAATGCAAGAAAGCTAGCCCCTCAGCTTTGTGACATCAATTAGAAACATGCTAAGAAACAACAGAAAACCAGGCTCTGCTGTTTTCACATCAAACATGAAAGCTGTAATAATATTCTAAATTTTGGAAATACCTGTTAAGAGGACTTACATACTTCATTTAAATTGGTTCTGTTTACTCTGTGATGAGTTCAGATGTTTTCCCAGCCAGCATTCTACTGTGTCTCATTTTATCAATGAAGATAAACTTTGATATTAGGAAGTTAATTCCTTTTTAAAGGGTCAGTTTAACTTAGTGAAAATAGCCATCACAAGTTCCCATTTGTTCCTGACTCAATATGTAACATGCTTTTGGCCTTATGTTGGGCTTTTCCCTGAAATATATTTCTCTGTATGTTTTCTAGAGCAAAAGTATTTCTCTCAGTGACGCCTGGTCATTGAAGAGTTGACTTTCAGTTGATAGGTCACCAGTTTTACAATGGAGAGTCTCCCAATGCTGCATTTATGTTTGGTTTCAAACTCTAATGACTTTGTATGGGTGATTTTCTTCTTTCAACAACTGGAAAAGCACTGCTATTTAATCTAGTTTTACATATCCTCTCATTATGACCAAAATTTCTGAGTCAAGCTAAGCATCTGCATTTTTTCTCTAAGTCGCAGATAAAAATATTTCCAAGTATGAAAACTAACTCAAATAACATAAAAATCTTTGTTCTCCACATAACTACCAATTTCTGTCTAGGTTGAATAGTCTATCCTTTATGGATTCTAATGCTTCATGAAGAAACAAAACATGGGTATAGAGGAAGCACTTTCTATCTTTAAAAAGTATTATCTAGACTACAAATTGCTTAATTGTAATGTTCCCTTCGGAACTGAAACAGCATTGGGGAGTTTCCAGAGTTCCACTTAGTTTAAGAGATGATTCAAACCTACTCTTTTAGATGGAGATTTTGGACATGGATTTCCTTAATTGAAGGTCCATATCCAGGATATATTAAGAAGGGACTAAGAGCTGATGACATAACATTATACTCTCTAAGAAAAATCTTCTAATTAGAAATCTCCTTACAAATAAGAGTGGGGCTTAATTTTGAATCCCATTCATTTTATGATGTTCCAAGATGCAACTGCTTTTCTCATATCCGTTCATAGAGTCTCTTTTAGTTTGAATATGATTATATCCATTTTAAAAAAAATATATTCAAAAGACAATTCTACACACAACATTTATTTCAACTCATTCTAAAGCTCTTTATTTACTCAAAATTCAATGCTGATTCCAACCTGTTTTAAAAGTCTATTTAAAATATGGTATAATTTAACATATACAATACCTAGGGAGATGCAATTTTAATAAAGGCTTAAAACAACTATATTCAGATTCATGTAGATTCAGTATAATAAATATTTTTTAACTGAACCAATAAAATATATTATCTCTGAAGAGGTTCTCCCAGTAATTATGAAATAAAGGGAGGAAATTAAGCTTCCCAGCTTTAGAGTGGGAGGAATATATTGTTCTTGGAAATTGTCCATCTCATTCCTACTGTTCAATTAATTTCCTACTTTATTTCACCTTTCCTTTCTTCTTTTATAATATTTATATATTTTCCATACATAAATGATCTTTTTTTTCCTTTTCAATTCTTGATCTTTCCATAATCTATATGTTTGGAAAATGTAGACTTGAATCTTGCTTAGTGATTCCAGGTAGAGATTTTCTTACTATGTTACTTTGAGATACATGCTGGAGTGTTATATTTAAAGACAGATGGCAAAAGTCATATGAGCACTCCATGTGGCTAGCTCTGGATCCATCAGTTTTCAGCTGAAGAGGCTAGCTCAAGCATCTGCAATAATGGGCAGAAGAGAAAATAAAAATGGAGAAGACTAGAAATTTTCACTCATTAAAAGTCTGGTTTTATTTGCTCTGACACCAAAATATACTGAATTTGAAAGTTCTTCAGATGGTTGTGGCATAAAGCACTCCTACAGAGAAGTGACTATTTTCTATATATACATAGCTTATTTCCTCTGAGCAAGAATTTTAACTGGGAGACGGGAATATACATAGCTATCTTAATGCTTTATGGTGGCAGCAAATAGAACTACCTATCATATAGGAGTGCTCCATAGCTAGATTTCAAAAATGATAGGTTCAAAACTAATAATATCACCCACAGATCCTCTCTTCTAGTTATCCTCATCTTCATCTGAAAAAATTGTTACTGCTACCAGATGTATATTTCCACCACTGAAAACCCTGTGCCTTTCAAGAATACAAGACTCTGCTCCAAGAAAACAAATTCTCTATTGTTTCTGAGACTCACCAAGTTTCACTTTATCTTGGGAATCTTGTTCCATCTGTGAAGTCCTGACTATAAGCTAAACTTCTTCAATAATGCCCCTGCTCCAGTTTCCAGATTGTTACCAAGGGCAGGTATGTCCCAGGAAACACTTACTCTGGCCAAGACTTAGGTAACTCTGACTTCTACATCTCAGAATGAAGGAAGATATATGTACTCAGTCACACAGATGTAAGGACATCTAACTGTAACATAACAAGTTTATATTTATACACAGCCATATAAACATATATTTACACAGACATGTGCACACACATACACACAGGTACTCTCACTATTGATGTGAGAAAGTAATGGTACTGAAAGGATGCAATAATATAATACCAGCAACTGAATATTTGTGTCCCTTCATAATTCATACATTGAGACCTAATTCCCCAATGTGATGATGTTTGAATATAGGGCCTTTGAGAGTGTATCAGGTCATGAGGGTGGAGCCTTTGTGAACATGATTATAGTGTCCTTATAATAAAGAGCTTCAGCAAGATTCTCAGCCCTTCCAAATGTGAGGATAAAGAGAAAATGGTCTCGTCTATCTATGAACCCCAAACCAGACACTGAGTCTGTTGATACCTTCATCATAAACTTCCCTCCCTCCAGACTGTGAGAAACCAGTGCTTATAGCCCATCCACTTTGTTATTTTACTCTAGTAGCCCAAACAGACAAAAAACATAAAGTATGAGGAGCAAATATTAGAAGAGAATTAAAATGTTAAAATGAGAAGATGATCAAATGAAAGTCAAACTAGTTGTGACAGGTTATGAGCAAGAAAGACAAAAAGTAGAAGAGATTTGAGGAAACAAAAGAAACAGGAACATAAAAGACCCTGAATCAAAGGAAAATAGATGTTTCCTGTCAGCTTCATTACCAGAATAAGCTTACAACTAATAAACCAGTAAATCCTTATTACCAGGATAAGCTTACAACTGTTGCTTTCAGTCCTATCTGATGTCTTTGCCTTAGTTTTGAATACTTTGCTAGTTTAATGCCCCAAACCTGCTCTAAGAATTCAGGCAAAGCTCTCAACTCAAGTTTACCAAGAAATCTCTTGGAACAAACACTTGGAGCATGAGGGCTTGGGAACAGGAGATACACCGAGACAGGAACAAGTCTTTCTCTACCCTCAGTTCTGTATCTCTTTTGTCTTCTCTAGTAAAGAAAAAGAAAAAAGAAAATTTCTGCCATTCATTAATTATGTACCTATTATAGTCTGAATTGGTTCTAATATCCCACCTTCAACATACGTGAAAGAGTGGTTTATTTCAGAACTTTGTAAAGACAACTAAATAAAAAATTGACAATAATGGACCCCATACTAGAGAACAAAATCTTAATTAAAAGGGCTAACTTCAATCCCTGAGACAGACACATCTTGAAGTTACCCCAATAAGTCACTTTAGGTTGATGATCCACTCCTCGTTTGCATAATCTCTTCCCCTTGAGTGTGGGCAGGACCTGTGACTTGCTTCTAATAGACTATAACAAGGCGATGGGCCACCATTCTCTGGACTAAGTTACATAATATAACAAAGATGATGAGCTATGTCACTCTTATGGTGACTCCCTCTTAGCCAACTGAGTTAACTAAATCTCTAAATGAGATCACAGGCCCAACCAACACTTTTAATTCATCCTGGTTAGACTCTGAACAAAGGACCAAACCAATGCATGCCCAGAGTCCTAACACAAGGAAACTATGAAATTAAGAAATATGTTTTGCTTTGATCTGCCAAATATGTGGTAATTTGTTACACAGCAATAGAAAAGTAAGACAAACATGTGTGTATATAAACCTATTCTGAATTGTTTATGACAATTTTCTTAATTTTAAAGGTTTCCTTGTATATTATATCAAGAATATTTTTAAATGTCATAACACTTTAAGAATATTTTTACTATAAAAGTTTTTGGAGAGAACTTTAATAATTTTGTTTATTTAAGAATATTTCATTTCATTTTTCTTGTTATTTTACCTCTATCCTAAGATATAACAGTTAAGTTGCAGTTAAACAAGTGATAAAATGTTATCCTCTATGGATATTTCATTAAATGTTGACTTCTTTTAATTTCCAGGATTTTTTTCCAATTCTAGAGTCATTTTTCAGGTTGCACATGTATTTATAGATCATCTGAAAATTTACAGCCCTAAGAATTGGGCCTATATTACATAATGGAAAAACTGGCCCTGAACAAAAACAGTTATAAAGAATAAAAGATAAAGTTGTGAAATTCACTTCTAATTCTATTTCAATAAGGGTTTAATGAAACTTTTGGCAAACTTTGGCTGAGGGAAAATTTTCCCTGCTGCTTCTTTACTTATCCTAATTTTTTCACGATCTAATTTTAGATTCTTGGCAGACCCTTTTTGTGTTCCATCTTGAGCCGCATCGCATGTGAATATGCACTGGAAATACAGGGCAGCTGCAAAGGCATTTCATTCTTTCTGAAGATGATGTTCCAAATGATCACCCTAAGAGTTTTCATGAATTAATGCTCAGAGCTCCAGCTGTTCCTACTCCTGTTAGTTACTACATGGATTGGTCCAAAAGTGATGGCGATCTTGTCTCCTTCAATTCTCTTAAAAATGACTGCATGGTGACTAATTTTTCTGGAAATGGCTTCCCTAGTTGGCTGTATCTTCCAGCCTTTGTGAACACGTCTCTTCTCTCCTCTGGGAAGAACCTGCTCCAGGAGGGGTTTGATGTGGTTTTGCTGAGGAGGAAAAGCCTTTCATATCCTGGGCACTCCACCTTCAATAAACACACTCCCCTCAGTATGAACCCAGTTCAGAAGTTATTCACTCCACAGTGTTTTCCTTATTGTGCTATCAAACATCATCTTCCCACCACCACAGCCAGGATCCTGCTGTTGGTCATCTTTCATCAGCCATGGGTAGCCCACCTTTTCTCATCCATTTTTTTTACCACCATGTCTGTGACTGTGTTAAAAAAAAAAAACAAAACACAGCCCCTTAAGGGCAGTTACCGTATACCAAAAAGAAAGGAGACTAAACAGAACGTTTCCATTTAAGCAAATCTAAACAGTAAGATATGACAATAGATAATGACATTTGAAAGTCATGAAAGGAAAGCAAGTAGCAAAGGTATTTGAAGTACAACTTAAAGAACAAAGCATGACAGAAGATGGCTAGAAAGGGCCAGGATGTATCCACTGCCTGCTAACGGGGACTGCTGGGTGTGTTTCTCCATATGTCACCCAGAGGCATGCACTTGGGAGGGGTATAATACCAAGTCATATAGAGAAACAGACCTTGATATCATTTATGGAAGTAAAAGAAAGATGTGACAAAAGATTTGCTCTATCCAATTTTCAAGCAAAGATATGAATCATATAGTCTTAAAACACATAGTGTATTCTACACTGTATATGCTCTTGATAAAGATTAAGTGTTCTGCATCAAAAGCCTTTGATTATACAACAATAATAATAGTCATTTGTTACAGTATTATAGTTAATAATAAAAGGCAGTATAGTATAATGACTAATTACCATGAATTTTGGAGTCAGATAAATCTGTGTTGGAATTCAGAAACCTCCATTTGGCAATGGAAGGCCACTGGGTGCATGACTTAAACTTTCTAAGCTTCAGTTGCATTTGTAAAATGTAAGAAATAATGCTTTTTTCACGGCAAATAAAAAACTAGATGCTCTTTATATAGGGTCTTAGTACATAGTAAGTGTTCATTACATGCTTGTGAACGTGAAGTCACTCAGTCGTATCCGACTCTTTGCGACCCCATGGACTGTAGCCTACCAGGCTCCTCTGTCCATGGGATTTTCTAGGCAATAGTTCGGGAGTGGATTGCCATTTCCTTCTCCAAGGGATCTTCCCAACCCAGGGATTGAACCCGGATCTCCCACATTGTAGACATATGCTTTACCATCTGAGCCACCTACATGCTAGTAAGTTTTATTATTTACTTCAAAAGTCTTATAGAAGAAATTATTTCTTTTGTATTTATATAGAGGGAGGAAACTGTGAAGAAAAGGAAAATCCAGTCCAAAATAATTGAAGACAGTGGTGAGATTAAAACACACATATAAAGTTATACATACTCTGCTAGGTATAAACCATGAATTTTTAAAAATACATATTTATTTATTTGGCTGCATTGGGTCTTAGTTGTGGCATGAGGGATATTTGTTGCATCAGGCAAGATCTTTTGTTGAGGTGCATAGTTCTCTAGTTTTGGGCTTCTTTGTTCTATCGCATGTGGAATCTTAGTTTCCTGACCAGATATGAAACCCATGTCCCCTGCATTGCAAGACAGATTCTTAACCACCGGACCACCAGTGCTCACTCACTCAGTCGTGGCCAACTCTTTGCAATCCCAAGGACTGTGGTCCTCCAGGCTCTCTGTCCGTGGAATTTTCCAGGCAAGAATACTGCAGTGGGTTGCCATTGCCCTAAACTATAAATTTAACTTAGAGGTTCATAGAAGCTAATGTGAAGAGAAAAATATAATCAGTTATCTGACTTAAAAAATAAAAATAGAAACCCATGTTTAAAAGAAACCCAGGTAGAGGAATTCCCTGGTGGTCCACTGGTTAGAAATCAGGAATCGAGGCTTTCATCACCGTGAGCCTGGGTTTAATCCCTGGTCAGGGAACTAAGATCTTGTAAGCCATGTGGCATGGCCAAAGAAAAACTTTTTAAAATAAATAAAAGAAACCCAGATATTCTGGGAAACTGTATCGTGTCTTTAGGTCCTCATGATAAGTCCTCTATGTAAGGTTTAAACCTTTTCCTCAATTACTTTTTTAGAGTAAGCAAATAGAAAAGAGTTTTTGGTGTTTTATAATATTGACTAATGGAATAATACGAAATGCCATTTAGTGACTGTAATTTTAAAACAGCACAGTTTATGTGCATGACTCTCCAGTGAAAAATAGTACATGAATAAATAAGTCTTAGTAATAACTATCTTTCTGTAGCACTTTGAAATCCATGATAATTTTTTATTCCAGAAAGTAGGCGAGAGAAGCAAGTACGGTCATCACCGTGCGTGCACACTCAGTCGCATCCAACTCTTTGTGACCCCATAGACAATAGCCCTCCAGGCTCCTCTGTCCACAGGATTTTCCAGGCAAGAATACTGGAGAGGGTTGCCATTTTCTACTCCAGGAAATCTTTCCAACCCGGGGATCAAACCCCCAACTCCTGCATCCCCGGCATTTTCAGGCGGATTCTTTACCACCAAGCCCCCTGGGAAGCCAACGCAAGTATATTCACCCTCATTTTACAGATGTGGAAACTGAGTCTCAAATAGGCTCTATGACTTGCCCAGAGTTCTATAGGAGATCAAAACAGATACCCCATCTGTTTCTTAATCTCATGCCCTTTTCACAAATTCCACTCCCTTTTCTCAATAATGTTCTGAAATGGACTGACAATTGGAAAAGCATAGAGAAGATTCTAGCTTCTCCCACTCTCAAGGACAGAAACCATCTTGAACAACCTTATTTTGATAGATAAAACCAGATTGAAAAGTCTCAACCAGGCAGAGCTGTTTCCATAATACTAATGTCTTGGGGGACTTCCCGAAGGTAATTCATAAAAAGCAAGTCATCTAAAAGCCATAAGAAAATAAGAACAATAATGTTTTTTATTTTCATAGCACTTCAGATTTCTCAAAGCATTTGCATATGATAGTTTGTAGTTCCCTAAAGAAGGCTACTCCTGTAAAGCAAATCAATTTCTTCACACCAAATGAGAGGCTATTCAAGTACATGTTTTTCAAAGAGCTGCAGATTAAGCAAGAGAAAATAAAATTGGATATGGACCCTCTGAAATGAGATCCTTTTACACAGCACAAAATAATTGGTGGGCCTTTACAAATACATCACATGGCATAGAAATTACTCATATATTGAAAGAAAATAGTACACATAGCAGCTTACCAATTTGTAAGCTGATATTTTATAGCACATGAAAGAAAAAAAAGGCAAAATTCAGCAAAGAGTAAATATTTTTAAAAGAATTCATGACCTATGCTCAGACCTCAAAAAAGATAAAAGATTCCAATTGCAGTTTGAAAATGTCATGCTGCTATTTTTAAAAACAACCCACAACTAAGTGCAAAATCTGGCTTTAGGGGAAATATTTGCTAAGTTCTTAAATTATGGAATATTCTGGTTTCCCAAAGAAGCAAATATTTGGTCTGTCAATAATTAAGTTTCTATGTTTCCTGTAGGCAGTTAGTGCAGGGATAGGAATGGTGGTGTGAAATTCAACAGTTACTAAAATTGAGCAGCTCAGAAAGAAAATGGGCTTTTAAAATTTTGTTATCTAATATAGTTCTGAATATGACAATGACCTAAGGATCGTGAATATGGAAAGCATCTCATTTTGAGCCAAACGGTTTGATCCTAGCACCTCATCTTCTTCCAAGAAAATAACATAATCAGGTTGAGAGAACACACACAGAGCAAAGATTGGCCAATTTTAACTAATGCTTTCTGGAAATGGTGCACAGTGTACCAAAGGGGCTCCCGTTACCTGGGTGACACACTCTCGGTGACAGGAACCTGAAAAGTGAAAGTGCAAGTCGCTCAGTCAGTCATGTCCGACTCTTTGCGACCCCATGGACTGTGTCCATGGAATTCTACAGGCCAGACAGGAACCCGACTTCAGTGATTATCGCAGGTTTCCATCTGGTGGCAAAGTGTGCTCCTTACTCACCTGATCCAGGCTTATCTGTTAAGCCAATGTCTGTCGGGAAACAGTCTTGAAAACAATCAATGCAACAAAACCATAACCTCTCAGAACAAGACAGGCAAATAATTTCTTTGTATCTATCAATCAAAACATCAAATGATAACCAAAAATATTTTTTCTTATTTTTTAATGTTCAGCTGAGAAAGCAGAACAGCTATTACAGATGCAGTTTGGAGTTATCATTTTGTTCTTCAGACTATAAGCTCAATTTTTTAAAAGATATGTTGCTTTGTGCTTAAACCACATCTAGCAAAATATGGCAATTACCCATGATAACAAATCTTTAGTGCAAGACCTTCCCATGGTCCTATATTTAATATGGGACATAAGAGAATATCACTTGTTTCCTTTACTCATCTTCTTATATCTTGTTCCTTTGTTCATTTTCTTTGTTTTGTTCATCTATGAACACAGGTAATTAACAAAAAGTAAATTTATGAAAAATGCAATATTTTATAATCTATGAGGAAGATGCCAAAGGTGATAGAAACACTCATTGAAGTATGTTTGGTTCACTTTTTACTCAAAATCATTTTGGTTGCCAGATACTGTTTTGACATATGATACCACTTCTCAGTCTAAATGCAGATTCTGCTCCTATGACAACCTAAGCACAAAAGCTTTTCTTTCTCCTGCCATTGAAATAGGTGCAGAGGAACCCTTGTATAGCAACATCACTATTCCCAAGGCCCCTGGACTGGAATGATGAAGTGCAAGTGAAAACTTAAAACTGGCCAACATGTTCTGGATTTACTTTGTTGCAATCAATAAGGAAATAAGAGGAATAAAGGGGGAGCTATTTATCCTACTTCTAGAAGGAAGTAAGAATGTAAGGAAGAAGTCACATTCTCCAGTTAAAGGGATTGAAGGAGAGCAAATAGCATCATGGGAAAGATAGGCTTCTACTAGAAAAAAAAAAGATGAAAGGAATGGGCAAAAATGGGATAAGGATGAAGGAAACTTTCCTAATGGCAGGAAGCACAGCAAAAGGGTTTAGGAAGCCTGTGAGAAGAAGACTGGGTCAAACGATGGAAGCAGATGAATGAGAGTGCAGTAATGAGTCCTGGTGATGGATGACATGGGTAGTTGAGTTTCTAATAGTGACTAATCAGAAGAAGAATGTGAACCATGATGGGATCAGTCCTGAAGAGACACGAAGAGACCTCAGTTATGTTCATGGTGAATGTTTTGAGCCCAAGGAATGAGTGAACACCTTCTCAAAGGATTCTGCCCAGATTCACCAATTACTAAGAGCTCTCTTCTCTCTTAACAGCAAAGCAGTCGTGCAGTCTAGGAAGGGAAAGACCCTCATGGACTAGGAGGCCAGGACCAATTGCTTTCCTTAGTGAGCATGGTGTAATAGCTAAAGAACTTACATCATAAAAGTGATGGAAAAACTAACCATTGTAGGATGATTTATCTACCGGGGTCCAGCCCCGGTGGATCCAGGGTGATTCGAAGGCGGCGGGACAGCGTCGGCGTCTTTGGAAAAATACATATTTAATTACAGATATAGAGAGAGATTAGAAACGGATAGTGTAGTAGGAAAATTAGTGGAGAAAAGAGGCTGAATTTCAGCCAGAGAAACGGGAGCAAGAAAGAAGCGACATGGTGGAATCAGTCTTTCCGGAAACTGATCCCATTTCTTTATTTTGGGGTTTGCTTATATACCTTTTGTTACACATAGGGATGAATACAGAGTCACGCAGGGGTCTTAGGGATATTACATCATCTTCTGGCCATGAGTGAGACCTGCTGACATTCTATGGTCCTTTCTTTCTGATAACCAAAAACCTTATTTCTTCCAAGGGTGTTTTTTCTTAAACACGGCACCACCCTCCAGATAAAGTTGCATTCCTATAAGGTGAGGGTGTAGTGAGTTACAATCAAGAAAGGAATTTATTTAACCCAAGGTTAACATGATTAATCTTAAAGGTTAATATTTATTTTTCCTATATGTTTAAAAGTTAATACTTATTTCTCCTATATGTTAGTTATATTCACTATAAGGGCAGGGAACATGGAAATCTAGCAGCAAACATCAGCCCAACAAATGAAAAACCCTTCACCAATATAATTCCTAACCAACTCACTATACTAATAATTTCTAACTCCCCAAAAGAATTTGCCTTTAGTAAGTCTAAAACATCTCATGCCTCTCAGATTTGGAGGCTGTAAACAATCACATGTGGCCGGACAAACCTATACCGGTGGGCTAGATAACCTTCAGAGCAGTCTGTAAGCTGAAACACTCCTGTCGTGCCCAGGAATTTTAATTGCCTTGGAGCTGCACGTTTACTCCTTTTCCGAGAGAAACGGTTATGGGGGAGAGCCCCCCGTAAAGTCAGAGGCGTAGGTGAGAGCATAAAAAGACTCTGGTTTGGGGGTAGATGCTCGGGAACAGGGGGTTTCCTGAGGCTTGATCACGCCTTTGCGTATGCCAAGCCTCCTTCCTCATGACCTTTGCCATGGGCGGAGTTCCTCACGCTGGCCCCCAACATTTATCCTTGTCTTAATGTATATATTATTTTCCTAACACAGGTTGCTAAAAGGATAAGGGTTATTGTTCTCTTCCTTTTCCCCCAGAGATAGCTAAAACTTTGTACTCTACCCAAGGCTCACTGAAATTTGAAAATAAAATCTGCTATGCATAAGCAATAATTCCCCCATGGGTTAAATTTGAGGTGAAAACACTTGGAGTGAACAGGATAAAGGTTGGTGCTAGGAAAGAAGACCGCTGAAAGAAGTTTCCTGGGACTTCCCTGGGGGTCCAGTAGCTAAGACTCCATGCTCCCAATGCAGGGTGCCTGGGTTCAATCCCTGATCAGGGAACTGGATCCCACAACTAAGAGTTTGCCATAACTAAAGGTCCCATGTGCTACAATTTATACCCACCGCAGCCAGATAAATAAATAAATATATATATATATATTTTTTTTTTTTAATGGGGGGCGGGGTAGTTTCCTCAGACAAGGTAGGCTCTAGGGGTTTGGGTAGGCTTCCACAGTGGCTCAGTGGTAAAGAATCTGCCTGCAATGCAGGAACTGCAGGTTTGATCCCTGTGTTGGGCAGATCCCCTGGAGGAGGAAATGGCAGCTCACTCCAGTATTCGTGCCTGGAAATCCCATGAACAGAAGAGCTTGGCGGGGGCTACAGTCCATGGGGTTGCAAAGAGTCAGACATGACTGCGTGACTGAGCGTGCACACAGGGTTTGGGGAGATGCCATGAATACAGATAATATCCCTGGTGGTGATGGCTTGTAGGATACCCAGGGAAGCCAAGAACTGGTCAGGAAAGGTCATTAGGGACCAAGCCTATAGTCCAGGAATCCTCTCTAGGATTTTTGGAGAACACATTTCTGAGCTTGTAGGAAGCATCAGATCTTGGTAGGTGGTGGAGAGAAAAATGGAAAGCAGCATTTCCAGAAAAAGGAGTTACAGGAACAGGGAGGGCCTTCCACCTCCCACATCTTTCTATATGCACAGAAGTATCCTTTCCCCCTCCAAATTTGGAATCCAAGGCGTGAGAAGACAATAAAAACACGTGACTGAGATTTTATTTCTCACCTCCTTAGAGAATAGGGGCACAGAGACATGTTTTATTTGAGTTAGAAAATTAAATCAAAATAACTTTTCCTGTACTGATGTATGAGAAGGAAATACTTATCTTTCCCATATTAAAAAAATGTCCTTGAAAATTATCTTTCTTGGTTATTAGTCCAACTCTTCTCAATCTTCCAAAGTTGCAATCAAATCAGGATGTGCTGAAAGCCTGTGATGTGCCAGGAGCACTACATATATTACATGATTTAATCCTCCCAAGGTTTCCAGATAAGTTGCATCTTGCATTTATTTCTAACACATAAAATGGTAACAAATAAAAGCGTCATTATGTTAAAGACTATGGGGATCAAAGAACATAGACATTGCATTCTCAGAGCTTTTTCTCCTTTCTAGGCATAAACAGGGTATTGTGCTTTTGAAGCAAATAACTTTGGGAGTAAAATGTTAAAAAATAAATTACACTTCTCTCTTAAAATATGATTATGTAATGTTCAAATGTGGTTTTATTAAGAATTAGGTATTTAGACAGGCTGCCATTAGAGTAGCTTCAATTCTCTTTTAAAAGTAATCAAATCAGAGCCAGTAATAAAACCAAGGTTATGTAAAATTGAATTTGCCAGTAAAAAATCAATTTTTTAACTCAAACTAAAGGAAAAAAAGATAAAAATTACTCACTTTTGATTAGAAGAAAGTACAAGGAAAGGTACGTTGATAAGTGTGGGGGATATATGTAAGATCTATCACTGTTTTTAATTCAGTTCTGAAAAGAAGATTCTGACTTCAGAAAAACCTCATAAAATTGACACAATTTCAGTGAAAGTAAATCTGAGTTTCAGACAGGAATTTAAAATTGTGTTTCATTCAAGTCTGGAAGTTAAAATTTGGTGGTAGTGAAAATCAGGTTATTATAATAAATGGATGTTAGTGTTTTTATATACTTTATTAGCTCAAATTATTATCAACAGATGGTTGAAAGGCCACAATGCACCAGAAAGGAGGTGACAAGGGGAAGGACAGAATAAGGACAAGATGAAACTCAAACAAGAAGGAAGGAGTCAAAGAACAGATTCTCAGATTGTTCCAGAGAGGAGGCCCCCATGGTCAAGACACTGTTTTAGGACCCAATTCTCACAACAGAGGGCTTCCCTGGTGGCTCAGAGGTTAAAGCATCTGCCTCCAATGCGGGAGACCCGGGTTCGATCCCTGGGTCGGGAAGATCCCCTTGAGAAGGAAATGGTAACCCACTCCAGTATTCTTGCCTGGAGAATCCCATGGACGGAGAAGCCTGGTAGGCTACAGTCCATGGGGTCGCAAGAGTCGGACACGACTGAGCCACTTCACCTTCACCTCACAACAGATGTTCTGGAATTAGTTAACGGCATGGTTTTCAATCAAGAAGGCAAGATGGAACAAACAGAAGATTTCTACACATTGGATTTTCAAGCAGGAAACAGTTGACTTACAAGAGATCAATAAATGTAAGGACTCCTTCTTACATGAGGTTGAGGGTCAGTCAGTTCAGTTCAGTCGCTCAGTCGTGTCTGACTCTTTGCGACCCCATGAATCGCAGCACGCCAGGCCTCCCTGTCCATCACCAACTCCTGGAGTTCACTCAGACTGGTGTCCATTGAATCAGCGATGCCATCCAGCCATCTCATCTTCGGTCGTCCCCTTCTTCTCCTGCCCCCAATCCCTCCCAGGATCGAAGTCTTTTCCAATGAGTCAACTCTTCGCATGAGGTGGCCAAAGTACTGGAGGTTGAGGGTAGAGAAAGGGAAACTTTATTGAAGGCTTTTAAGTCATGCACAGGCCTTGTGAAAATTCCCATCCCAGGGTAATATGATCCCATAGCCACACTCAGCCTGGAATAGCTGGAAAAGACAGGCAGCAAGTATATTACACCACGTGAAAGGAACACATTTGAAAGCACCTGTCTCCCCTTCAGAAATTGCTCACATTAGGTCCTACATTCATTTAAACTAAACTGCTGTTTTCTCCCAAACATGAAATTGTTTGAAGAGATTTAAAGGCAAACCACTCAGAGCTGCTGTGTCACTAAGCAGGTGTAACAATGGTGCAGACATAGCTAAGAGAAGGGAAGGTTAAGAGGCACCTTGCAGAAATTAAGGTCAAAGCCACTTCTGTAGCCCCAGGCTCCTGACTTCAATCCAGACATCAAGATCTGTCCATTACTAGGAATTCTCCCTGCCCTCTATCTTGTCCAAAATGGATTAGCATCTTCAGGGTATTCTTATGCCCTTTTTATTTTTTCATCACATTAACTTTCTTCCACAAAAGAGAACTCTTGCTGACATAAATGTTTGATTAGAAGCTTTCATATATTCCAATATGAAATGTTCCCTCTCAACCAGGGCTCATGAAATATACATCAAACAAGTTCTTTGTGCAGCATAAAACAAATTTCAATACTTCTCTTCAAATAAAATAATAACAGTGTTAGACTATTTCTAATTCCTATAATTGGCTTTTGGAGGTAGTTATTATAGCCCAAGGATATACATACATGAAATTCAATTTTTCAATAAACCTACCCTGCCAGCCTGTGAATTCCAAAAACTAAGGATAATGACTTTTTTGGCTTTTGCCCCAATTATCTTACTAGAAGATATTTGATTGGGGTATTTTTTTAGTCACTTGTAAAATTTTGCTAAACAATTCTTCATAATTCACTTTATTAATAATAGCTTTAGTTCTCAATTACATTAAAAGCTATTGTACTACAGGTTCACCCTTCATCTTACCTCTTTCTTATTTGCATTCATTTTTAGGCAATTCCCTCCAGTGTCAAAACTTTAAACACCATCTGTGGGAATATAACTGAGAATATAAATATAACATTTATATTGAAAGACTCTATTAAAACTCCATTTTGGCAACTGAGTAGTATCAGTCCTTCAGATAAGAAACATAAAAGAAGGCTTATTTGAGAATGTTGCTGTTCAGTCGCTCAGTTGTATCTGACTCTTTGCCACCCCAGAAACTGCTGTATGCTAGGCTTCTCTGTCCTTCACTATCTCCCGAAGTTTGCTCACACTCATGTCCATTGAGTCAATGCCATCCAACCATCTCATCCACTGTTGCCCCCTTCTCCTCCTGCCCTCAATCTTTTCCAGCATCAGGGTATTTTCCAATGAGTTGGTTCATCACATCATGTGGCCAAAGTATTGGAGCTTCAGCTTTAGCATCAGTCTTTCCAATGAATATTCAGGATTGATTTCCTTTAGGATTGACTGGTTTGATCTCCTTGCTTTCCAAGGGGCTCTCAAGAGTCTTCTCCAGCACCACAGTTCAAAAGCATCAATGCTTTGACCCCCAGTCTTCTTCATGCTCCAACTCTCACATGCATACATGACTACTTGAAAAACCATAACTTTTACTATACAGACCTTTGTCAAATAAAGGACCTTTGCTTAAGAATAAAAATGACTAATTCATCTTGGAATTGATGGTTTGGGGAAACTAATGATATTTTCAAAGGAAATTACCCAATAGAGTCTGGATCTCTGAAGAGGGTCTGGACTAGTGGTGTAATTTTTATAGTCATCAGGAGATAATGAAAACCATGGCTTTGGTGGCCTTATCAGGGGATTTATGTCTCATGAAAAGAGAAGAATGACGGTAGGAAATTCAAGAATACTAAGGAGTAAAGTGGCTTCCCGGGTAGCACTAGTGGTAAAAAAAAAAAAAAAAAAAAAAAAAAAACCCGCTTGCCAGTGCAGGAGATGCTGGAGACGAGGCTTCTATCCCTGAGTTGGGAAGATGCCCTGAAGGAGGGCATGGCAGTCCACTTCAGTATTCTTGCCTGGAAAATCCCATGGAGAGAGGAGCCTGGGGCCCTGCACTCCATAGGGTTTCAAAGAGTCCGACACAACTGAAGTGACTTAGCATGCACACAGTCAGTACACAAGGAGTAAAGAGAGGACAGAGGAAAGACACACGGGGCTATGCTATGTTTGGATTCAAAATCCTAACCCCCTAAAGGTGATGGTATTAGTAGTGGGGTCTTGGGGAGATAATTAAGTCATGAGGGTGGAACTTTCATGAATGGATCCTTAGCTTCTTCTACTATGTAAGAATACAGCAAGAAGATGCTGTCTATGAACCATGAAAAGTGCTCTCCCCAGAACACAACCATGCTGGCACTTTGATCTTGGACTTTTCACCTTCCAGAAGTGTGAGAAATATCTGTTGTTTATAAACCACCCAGTATATGATATTTTGTTGCAACAGTCTGAACATACTAATAGAGAAATTGGTACCAAGAAGCAGGGTACTGTTAAAACAAATATCTGAAAATGTGGAAACAGCTTTGTAACTACAGAATGGGTAGAGGCTGGAAGAATTTTGAGTTTCATGATAGAAAAAGTCTCCATTGCCATGAATGGACCCCATTAAGGTCAATTCTGGTGAGAGCTCAAAAGGGAAAAAGAACAGCTATAGAGAAAGCCTCAACTTCTTACAGTGTGCCTAAGGAATGATAAACAGAATGCAGATAGAAATAGATGAACAATAAAGGCCATTCAGATGAGATCTCTCGTGGAAATGAGGAACAAGTTAGTGGAAACTGGAGGAAAGACTACCCTTGTTATAAAGTAGCAAAGTATTTCATTGAATTATTTCATTTTCTGGTATTTTATAGAAGGTAGAATTTTCAACCTATAAATATCTTTAGCTGAATAGATTTCTAAGCAAGGTTTGGAGGTGCCACTTAGTTCTTCTTGATTACTTATAGTAAAATGTGAGAAGAGGGAAAATTACTTAAAGATGGAATTGTTAATCAAAAAAAAAGCAGAACTTAGATATTTGGGAAATTCTCAGCCTATCCATATTGACGGCCAAGTTACCCTTTCATAAGGAGATTAGTAGGGATCAATTGTCTCTAGAAACCTGAAGCCATTCTTGAAAACAGTGGAAGAATGTCCCTTAGAGTGATTCAGAGATCATCAGGGCTGCCACTCCCATCACAGGCCCAGAGTGCACAGGCTTGGGGGCATGGATGCCTTCACCTGGGTTCAAAGGACCACCTGGCAGAGCCATGAGCATAGAACCTCAAACTGCCAGAACCTCAGAGCCCCAGTAGAGATTCGTGGCATGTGTGGGGCCCCACCAAGTGATGACAGAGGTGGCATTGCCACCTGCTATGGGTCTGGAAGGCAGAACATTGAGTCCCAGAGGATTGTTCCTGAGACTTAGGGTCTTATGAAATTTGCCCCATTAGGTTTTGAGCTTGCTTGGGATCTATATCACTCCTTTCTTCTGTTAAAAGATAAACTAAGGAAAATTTTTCAGAGTTTATTTGAACAATCAATTTGAATCAGACAGCATCAAACCAGAAGTAGTTAGAATCACTTCACCTACAGGAACTAGAGGAAAAACTTTTATAGAGAAGACGCAGAAGCAAAGCAATTATGTAATTGGCTGTAGTTTAAGCAGTCGCCTGGTTTGGGAAAGGCTAGTTGACCATTTGTCCTTGGTTGTCCTTACATTTCAATTTCTTAACCTTAAGGCAATACACATTTAGGTTTTGGTTCACTTATATAGGCTACCATGATGTTAAAGCCACCTCAGTCTCATGGCTTACTTAATTCATTTAATACTTCTTTTATCTATTTCTCTCTTTTGAAATAGAAATGTCTATCTCATCTCTGTTCCACCAGTGTAATTTGGAAGCATATAATTTGTTTGATTTTCACAGGTTCACAGCTGAAGAGGAATTTTTCCCCGGATTAATCTTACCTCAAGCTTCACTCAATCATCACTGATTTAATTACATTTAAATGAGACTTTGGACTTTAGTGTTGATGCTGGAACAAGTCAAGACTTTTAGGGTCACTGAGGGTGAAATGAATTCATTTTGTGTGTATTGTTGAGTCTGACTCTTTATGACCCAATGGACTACAGCACGCCAGGCTCCCCTGTCCCTCATTATGAACAGAACCCCATGAACAATGTAAAAAGACACTTTGTATGTGAGAAGGACATAAATTCAGAGGGTCCAGGGGGAAAGTTCTATAAACTTTGGGTTTGTATCCCTCCCCCAAAACTCATGTTGAAACCTAATCCCCAGTATGCTGATGCTTGGAGGTGGAGGCTTTGGGAGGTGATTGGGATATGAGGGTAGAGCTGTGAAGGGTTAAATCCTTCTGTTTCCCTGTCTGGGGCTTTTTCCAGCACCACAAAAGCTTGTTCAACACATGTACAAGATAGCCCAAGATGCCAGGTAACCCCACAACCAATGAGGGATGAGAGTTGTTGAAAAAATAAGCCAGTTTTCTCTTCCACTGATAATACTGAAGTACATTCTACATGGTTTCTCAGAAGACCCCCCCCCCAGAACTGAGCTCTATCTGTCAGTGCTGATAACCCACTCATTCAGACTTTCTTCATTGGCTTTTCTCCTTTTTCTCTCTCAATTTTCCCATACCATCGATTGCACTTTCTGAGATGAAATGGAGTAGGACCCTATGGTCCTACCCTCCCATGTCCTCAGCCTGCCTTTTGCCTGTGGAAAATTTTCAGCCAAAGAATAAGTTTAATCAGAGAAGTGAGAAAATGTGGAAACAAAAGAAAGCAGTCAAAGGAGACCAAATAATAGTAAGTTTAGTCATAAGCAAAGTCAAGGACCTTTGAGTAGTCCATAGTCCTCCACAAGGGCTATGGATAATGTCACTTCAGTCATGTCCAACTCTTTGTGACACTATGGATCATAGCCTGCCAGGCTCCTCTGTCCATGGAATTCTCCAGTCAAGAATACTGGAGTCGGCTGCCATGCTCTCCTCCAAAGGATCTTCGCAACCCAGGGATCAAATCACGTCTCTTAGTCTCCTGCACTGGCAGGTGGTTTCTTTTCCACTAGTGCCACCTGGGAAATCTGAACCACATCCTGTGAGCTGTCTTCTAGATACTGAAACCTCTACCAGGTGGAAAAGTTCACTACATGATGACCAAACTGTAGCCATGACATAAGCTGCCACAGTTCCCAGAATTGGCCTCAAAGAAATGGAAACAGCGTTACTCTGGAACTGAAGATTAGCTGTACCTAAAACAACCAAGATAACACTGATCAGACCACCGATGACCAATCTGAAGATGACTTGTCAGAGCTGACTGTGCTGTTTCTGCACGTAGCCCCATCCCTCAGCCTATAAAAGCCTCAGAGTGGGGATGGGGGAATCAGTCTTTGGATAGGAGTTCCAAAGACTTCCCCCACCATTGCCAGCATCTAGAATAAAGGAAACTTCCACCAGCCTTGCTTCCTTATTGACTTCTGAGAAGTGAACAGCCAGACTCCACTTCAGGTTACAGGATCGCTTCCCAAATAACATATGTGCAGTTATTTTACTGTCTTGAGGTCTGATTTGGGGTAAACCCAAACTAAAGAAAGTATCCTCCATCATTAGTATACAGCTTAAGTATTTTTTAGGAGTAGAAGTTAGAGCAAATGAAAATCCCCTGGGACAGATCCAGAAATACCTGAGAGAATACCTAAAAGCAGGTGGCATTAGTGATATTTCATCTTTATATCAGATGCCTACTTATAGACAAGGGCAGTTCTATTCAGATATAAGAGTCTTAATCAACTTTTTGGTTTTTGATTTGCAAAGTTTTACCCACTGCTATGCTTTGGGAAACCAGATGACTTATCCTGGTTCTGTATGTCTTTGCTTCAATCATTCTAGGAGGCATATCACTTTCTCTGGGGTGTGTCATTGTTCTGATAAACTTCTCCCAAGCCAACGGAAAATGGAGACTACTTTAAATTTTCATTAGCTTCTTGATGCCTCATCCTGCTTGTCATCCTGCTTGCCTGCCATTAGAAGGCAATTATTTGATGAGCTCGTTTAGAGGAATGAAAATGCTAAATGATGTTCACTTAGTGGTAACTTAAAAATCTGATCTCATTTCAGACCCAGAGTTCCTGCTACATGTTCAGTTCAGTCGCTCAGTCATGTCCAACTCTTTGCGACCCCATGAATCGCAGCATGCCAGGCCTCCCTGTCCATCACCAACTCCCGGAGTTCACTCAGACTTACGTCCATTGAGTCAGTGATGCCATCCAGCCATCTCATCTTCTGTCATCCTCTTCTCCTCCTGCCCCCAATCCCTCCCAGCATCAGAGTCTTTTCCAATGAGTCAACTCTTCGCATGAGGTGGCCAAAGTACTGGAGCTTCAGCTTTAGCATCAGTCCTTCCAAAGAACACCCAGGGCTGATCTCCTTTAGAATGGACTGGTTGGATCTCCTTGTGGTCCAAGGGACTCTCAAGAGTCTTCTCCAACACCACAGTTCAAAAGCATCAACTCTTCGGCGCTCAGATTTCTTCACAGTCCAAATCTCACATCCATACATGACCACTGGAAAAACCATAGCCTTGACTAGACAGACCTTTGTTGGCAAAGTAATGTCTCTGCTTTTGAATATGCTATCTAGGTTGGTCATAACTTTTTTTTTTCCCCCAGAAACTGATCCATTTTCTTTATGTTTAGGTTTGCTTATATACCTTTTGTTACACATAGAGACAAATGGAAATTTTAAAGTCACACGGGGGTCAGCAGTCCTGACCTTTATTAAAATCAGGTGCTTCATATAAATGTATACAAAAAGTTCTTAGGGGTTTTACATCATCTTCTGGCCATGAGGCCTGCTGACATTTTATGATCCTTTCTTTTCTGATAACGGTCAGTCAACCAGAAACTTATTTTCCAGGGGTGATTTTTCTTTTTTTTTAATTAATTAATTAATTTTTAATTTTACTTTACAATTCTGTATTGGTTTTGCCATACATTGACATGAATCCACCATGGGTGTACATGCATTCCCAAACATGAAGGAGTAAGCGTCTTTTAGTTTCATGGCTGCAATCACCATCTGAAGTGATTTTGGAGCCCAAAACATGAGAGGAGCCCAAAGAGAGGTTGGAGGCACTTCATGAAGATGCAAAGAAGCTGTTTCCTACTGGAGTAGACATTGTAAAAATTCCTAATGTCATCCTTCTCTCAAAAATTTGACATCTGTTACTCTCATAGTTAAAGTGAGTGATTCTTTCATTGATTTCTAGATTATTTGATCCACTTCTAATGTTTAAGTGACAAGCTTCATTTCCTAAATTCAAATAGATAAATCTTCATTCTATCCCTACTTTAAATAAGGACACTAATCTTAGGTTTGTGATGCCCTGTTTGCAACTCAACATTTTGACACTTATATGATTTTCTGAGGCTCTTCCAGAATACTGCACCAAGTTTTTACTGTTGAAATCATGTCTCTTCTTCTTTTAAAGCATAATAAATAGAAATGGCTAAACCAAATGACAACAGAGAAATCAAACTGAAAACTCTAAGAAGACTCCACAAAATCTGCTCAGCTAGCATGAAAATATTGCTCCACCAAGTTGGACAGATGCTATAAACCATTATAAACTTTGGGGGAAACTCACGTTAGCATTTGCTGCTTGCTTAAACTTGCCTAAGAGACTCAAAATGAAAAGATCACATACAATAAACAGCCACCTCAATCTCATTTGGCAAATAAGTATTAATACATCCAGAAGATGAAATAAAATCAGGGGTGAATCCATAGAATAAGCATTATGTGCAAGGTGTAAGTCATCAGTGGAGAGCTTTTGTAATGGAGACAACACTCATGATCCCACACAAGAGAAATTACACTAACCATGTGCTTACAAGAATCATCTGATTGGGGGCAGGATTTCTGAACCAGAGTCTCATTCTGAATGTTTTTATTTTTTAAGGCAGTGATCCCAAAATTTAGTGTTAGTAGACTAGTGATTATACCAATAGCTCAAGTCAAGCTAGAGAGAAGAGGTTGCTCATCTGACTCCTGACTTCCTGTTGTTCTGACTTTAATGCCAGCTTTCCTTCCTGATACCAAGCCCTCAGAGAGCAGTGTGGGAGTGCCTAAATCGGGCACCATATAAATTAATCAGTCAGCTAGTTACAAATAAACTAATCCAATCTGAAAAACCTCCACTTTATGAGAAAATAATCAGAATAAATTAGCAGTGGGGAACTGCTCTGTAGCATATTTTATTCACTCTTATGTGCCTTTAATAATTTAAATGTTGTATAGATAGAATTTTTGACTCATTTGAAAAATATAGTTTTCACTGTTAAATAGATAAATCTGCTTCATTAAGAAGCTAAGGAGTTGAGGAAACCATAATTGAAAAAGACACATGTACCCCCAAGTTCATTGCAGCACTATTTGCAAGAGCTAGGACATGGAAGCAAGGTAGCTGTCCATTAACAGACAAATGGATAAAGAAATTGTGGCACATGTACATGACGGAATATTACTCAGCCATAAAAAGGAATGCATCTGAGTCAGGTATAATGAGGTGGATGAACCTAGAGCCTATTATACAGAGCAAAGTAAGTCAGAAAGAGAAAAACAAGTATTGTATATTAATGCATATATATGGACTCTAGAAAGATGGTACTGATGAACCTATTTGCAGGGCAGCAACGCAGATGCAGACATAGAGAATAGATTTGTGGACACAGTGAGGGAAGGAGAGGGAGGAACAAATTGAAAGAATAACGCTGAAACACATACATTACCTTATGTAAAATAGATAATCAGTCAGAATTTGCTCTATGATGCAGGGAGCTCAGACCCTGCACTCTGACAACCTAGAGGGGTGGGATGGGGTGGGAAGTGGGAGGAAGGTTCAAGAAGGAGGGGACATAGGTATTCCTATGGCTGATTCATGTATGGCAGAAACAAACACAATAGTATAAACCAATTATCCTCCAATTAAAAGTATAATTTAAATAAACAGGCTAAGAAGGCAAAAAGTTGTGTCATGTTTCTTTCCAAGAATGAGTCAAAATGGAGCTTTCTACCTTACTGCTCTCTAGCTATACTATAACCATGGATAAGTTGCTCTAGGTCTCAAATGCCTTATTTTTAAGGAGAAGAGGTTGCCCTAGATTATTTGTATGGATTCTTGCAGCTGTAACATTGGATAATTATTCAATGATCACTTTTTTTTTTTTTTTTGGACATCCAGTTCTGGGTTATTTCATTTTACGAGTCAAAGACTTTTTGTTTTTGTTTTGCCTTTTAATAAAACTGGGACTATAGAAACATTAACTTAAAAATATACTGCCCAGGATCATCTCCATTTGGTTTTGATAGAGAACAAACCATTCAGATTTTCTAGCTAGTTAGAATTCAAGAGTCATAACTCTTAGCTATATTTATGCCACTATGTGCCTGGCATCCTGCAAAGTACTTTACACATATTGGCTCATTTGATCTGCATGCCAGCTCTGTGAGGAAATCAATTCAGAAAAATCAGAAGCTCACCCATTATCTGGCTTTCAGAAGTGATTGAGGCAAGAATCTCTGGCTCAAAGCCCACACTCTTCAGAACTACATCATAGTAACTTAATTAGGGAAAGAATAAAATACTTACATTGGGCACAGCCTTTCAGTAGGAAAAAGTTGTGTTGGCATTTCCTGAGGAACCAAGAAGTACTAACACATGTGCAGAAAAATCAAGACTGACATCCTTGAGATGAACTGCTAGTGTTCTCCAACACTATTCAAAAAAATCCAACAGAGTGTTGTAAACAATGCATTTGAAATAGTCATTTAAGATAGTCACTATTTGAAAAGACAAGCAATTCTACCTGGTACATGAAGATTTGTTTTAGTTGCATAATAACTTCAGGAATGCCCAGTTGTATTAATTTGATCTCAGATTTTCTTTGAGAATGATAAAAGCATAGGTTTAATTTAAAATATCAGGCAACAATAAAAACAACAAAATAATTCTTAGAAAGCTTGCAGCAAAAGACCAGAATTCTTAGTAGGATCAATTTGTTTCTGTAGATATGACTTATTTTGAGAATCATAATTAATTCAGTTCAGTTCAGTCGCTTAGTCATGTATGACTCTTTGTGACCCCATGAACTGCAGCACGCCAGGCCTCCCTGTCCATCACCAACTCCCGGAGTCCACCCAAACCCATGTCCATTGAGTCGGTGATGCCATCCAACCATCTCATCCTCTGTCATCCCCTTCTCCTCCTGCCCTCAATCTTTCCCAGCATCAGGGTCTTTTCCAATGAGTCAACTCTTCACATCAGGTGGCCAAAGTATTGGAGTTTCATCTTCAACATCAGTTCTTCCAATGAACACCCAGGACTGATCTCTTTTAGGATGAACTAGTTGGATCTCTTCGCAGTCCAAGGGACTCTCAAGAGTCTTCTCCAACACCACAGTGCAAAAGCATCAATTCTTTGGCGCTCAGCTTTCTTTATAGTCCAACTCTCACATCCATACATGACCACTGGAAAAACCATAGCCTTGACTAGACAGACCTTTGTTGACAAAGTAGTCTCTGCTTTTGAATATGCTGTCTAGGTTGGTCATAACTTTCCTTCCAAGGAGTAAGTGTCTTAATTTCATGGGAGGCAAGGAGGAGCCACGCCACACCCGCTCCTGATGCCGTGGCCCCAGCAGAGAGTTAATGGTTTTGGAGAAAGGCATGCTATATAAGGCTGAGAAGAGCCACCCCATGTCTGAGGTAAGGAGCAGTGGCTGTGCTTTGCTGGAGCAGCCATGAAGAGATACCCCTCATCCAAGGTAAGAGAAATCCAAATAAGGCAATAGGCACTGAGAGAGGGCAGACAGACTGAAACCACAATCACAGACAACAGGCCAATCTTATCACACGGACCACAGCCTTGCCTAACTCAATGAAACTAAGCCATGCCATATGGGGCCATCCAAGATGGATGGGTCATGATGGAAAGGTCTGACAGAATGTGGTCCACTGGAGAAGGGAATGGCAAACCTCTTCAGTATTCTTGCCTTGAGAACCCCATGAACATAATTAATTAATTTCCTTTAAATCTATGATAGATTAGCATTAACATTTTTTCCTGTGTGGCGAGACCTCAGATGTCATGACTATCAATTTATTTTATGAAATTTGATATTTTAATATATCTAATCTATAAAAGTAAGGCAATGTATTTCTTTTCATTTTTTAATAAGGTTATTACTGTTCTCACATTAGAATATTTCAATACGCCAGTACCCTGCAAGCTATTTGTGAATAGATATCATATCTTCTGTTTATTTTGCATGCCATATGTTAGCTACAAGCTCATTAAGTGTTTTAAAGCACATATTTTATCTGAAATATTTCATCTGCACTTTAATAAAACTCAATTCCTGTTGCCTAATCCTTCAACCTCAGTGCACAGTGTTAAGGAGAAAAAGATGATAAATGGCCATGTAATAAAATACCAAACAGGAAATCATCCAGATTTAATGCCCCTTAATATTGATTCAACAAACCCAAACAAGAAAGGAATGTACATATTTCCTAACTCTCTTAGCGAATAGGGAATATAATTTCTTTTCCTCATAGACCATGAAGAGAGAAGAAAAAAATCTCCTCCAAAATCATACAAAAATGATCTTATGGTGGAATGAGTTGTCTTCCATAGATTCAGGCTCCATAAAATCACTATTTGGGAAGTAGCTTCATGAGCACAAAAACATCTATAGTCAGTTGACTTTAAGCAAAGTTGATTGCCTCCACAATGAGGATAATGAGGTGGGCTTTAATCAATCAGTTGAAAGATCATAAAGAAAAACTAATTTCCATGAGAAAAAAGAAACTCTGCCTTGAGGCTGCCAGTACCAGGTCTCGCCCAAGAGTTTCCAGCCTGCCACCCTGTCCTACAAATTTTAGACTTCCCAGGCCCCACTTGCATAAGCGAGTTCCTATTTATCAAATTTCATCTAGATTACTCTTTATGTGCATGTGTGCTCCGTCACATCAGTCGTGTCCAACTCTTTGTGACCCTCTGGACTGTAGCCCACCAGGCTCCTCTGTCCATGGGACTTACCAGGCAAGAATAATGGAGTGGGTTGCTGTTTCCTTCTCCAGGGGATCTTCCCAACCCAGAGATTGAAGCCATGTCCCCTGCATTGCAGGCAGATTCTTTGCTGAGCCACCGGGAAAGCCCAATTCTTCATGTATTTACAATTAAACCTTTTG
Source organism: Oryx dammah (assembly GCF_014754425.2). Taxonomy (NCBI): domain Eukaryota; kingdom Metazoa; phylum Chordata; class Mammalia; order Artiodactyla; family Bovidae; genus Oryx; species Oryx dammah. The sequence continues at coordinate 5,059,590 of NW_024080556.1, read as the reverse complement.
GTTGAAGGAGAGGAAGGGGAGTTAGAAGAGAATAGAACCACTGTTTCAAACTTAGGTAAATGCCGCTGATCAAAATAAAAACAAGGATAAAACAGTTCAGGTGGAAATAGAGGCTTCACTTCTAGACATGTGGAATTTCATATAATGGAGAATTCCTGGGGATATGTAGAGGAGGCAGATGGAAATAAGAGTCTTAAGCTCATAAGAGAAATTATTATAGTCTAAATACATTATTCAGCCAGAATAAATATAGTTTCTGGCTGCCTAAAAAGCACATATAACACACATTCACAGTGAGGCTGAAATTTACACACCATAACTCATATATAGAAAAGAAAAATCTAGCTCTAGTTATTGTCAAAACATAACTTACCTTCTAACCTATTCCACTCAAAATGTAAAACTTGTCTTGTAAAATAGCTTAGTGTAAAACTTGCCTAGTAAAATAACTCAGTGTCTTCTCATTTAAAACAGAGATTGGCCCAACATTGTAGAACAACTATGCACGTGTTCAGTCGCTCAGTTGTGTCCAACTCTTGGTGAGCCCATGACCCGTAAGTCCCCAGGCTCTTCTGTCCGTGGGAGTTCCCAGGCAAGCATACTGGAGTGGGTTGCCATTTCCTACTCCAGGGAAGCTTCCCAGACCACTGAACCTGGGACACCTGCAGCTCTTGCACTGGCAAGCGGATTCTTTTCTACTGAGCCACCTAGGAAGCCCAAAACTATACTTTACTAGAAAAAATAAATAAATACAGCAATTTCTTTTTTGAGAAATATGTTCTCAACTCAGAGTTGAAACTCCCCATCAGGGTTGTTTCTCCCTCCTTAAACTTTTCCTTCTGGAAGTTTGCACATCACCAGGACAATCAGATGGGGGAAGAGTGAAGGTTGTTTCTGTGTCCCACAAGCTGCCCTTTAGGTTGTCACTGACCTTCACTGGGATAGTTAGTGTGCATTTAAGTGAGCCAGATCTACGTGGGATAGATTTGAGCTAGATATATCTGGAATCAAATCTCAGGTAAATCACTTAGTAGCTGCAGGCCTTTGGGAAAGTTGCTTAACTTGGTAGATATTATCTTACTAACTTGAAACACTAAGTTCTTCTCTACTTTCCAGAGTAAAAGGCAGATTAGAAAGTGATCATCCATAGAATGGGTTTTCCTTCTTTTTCAGACAGTAAAGCACTTGCCTGCAGTACAGGAGACCCAGGTTCAATCCCTGGGTTGGGAAGATCCCCTTCCTCTTGGCAAGGTCAAGAAGGAAATGGCAGCCCACTCCAGTATTCTTGTCTGGAGAATTCTATGGCCAGTGGTGCCTGGCAGGCTACAGCCCCTGAGGTCACAAAAGAGTTGGACACAACTGAGTGACTATCACACACATATCCATAGAATGGTCCATCAAGATGGCAGAGTAGAAGGGCATGTGCTCATCTTCTCCTGTGAGAACACCAAAATTGCAACAGCCTGTTGAACAACCATTGACAGGAGGATGCTGGAACCCCTCCCCCCAAAAAAGGTACCCCGTGTTCAAGGACAAAGGAGAAGCCTCAATGAGAAGGTAGGAGGGGGGCAATCATGATAAAATCAAATCCCATATCCTCCAGATGTGCAACCCACAAACTGGAGAACAATAGTACCAAAGAACCTGCAAAGGTTCTAGGCCCCAAAACAGACTTCCCAACCTGGGGATCTCGCAAAGGGATTGGGAATCCCCAGGGAATCTGACTTTGAAGGACAGAGGGATTTAATTCCTTAACTCCCAAAGGATTGGGGAAAACAGACACTCTTGGAGGGCACACACAAAAAAAATCCTGTGTGCACCAGGACCCAGGGGAAAGGAATAGTGACCCACAAGAGACTGAGCCACACCTGCCATGACTGTTTGAGGGTCTCCTGCAGAGACGTGGTCAGCAGTGGCCTGCCGTGGGGACAGGGGCACTGGCAGCAACAGACCTGGGAGGCATGTGTTGGCATAAGTCCTTTTGGAGGTCACCAGTAGCCCTACCATAGAGCCTGGAGACTACAGGACTGGGTCACCTCAGGTCAAACTACTAACATGGAGAGGACACAGTGCCACCCACCAGCAGACAGTTGAATTAAAGATTTACTGAGCTTGGCCCTGCGCACCAGAGCAAAATCCAGTTTTCCCCACAGCCAGTGACTCCCCTCAGGAAGCTCACACAAGCTTCTTATCCTCATCCATCAGAGAGCAGACAGAAGAATTAAGAATGTCCCCATCCCACCAAAGGAATAGCCACACTCAGTGATAAATTCTTATGCATCAAACAAATAAGTCTCTCCTTAACAGAATCTCAGGTGATAATAAAACTTCAAGAGTTCTTTTCCTCAGCTGAGTCTCTGTACACAAAGATTTAGGCCCTATACTCTTTAATATTGTTCCTACTGTTTTATATCATTCCTGATGTGCAATGATGAAGAGAAGTAAAAATTATAAGAAAATTAAGTCTTCTACTATATAGGATTTTGTCCACAATCCCACAGGTCTAAGACAAAAGACTGCACTTTTAGAAGACAAAAACTTTTAGGATGAGTTGTTTTTGTTTAGTCACTAAGTCGTGTCCTCTTTTGCAACCCCATGGTCTATAGCCCACCAGGCTCCTCTGTCCATGGGATTTCCCAAGCAAGAATACTGGAGTGGGTTGTCATTTCCTTCATGACCTAAGGATCAAACCTGCATCTCCTGCACTGGCAGGCAGGTTCTTTACCACTGAGCTATTAGAGAAACCCTTTAGATGAGTAGAAACAATGTCATCTAAGTGTTTCTTTAAAGGGCTTTGCCTGGGTGGTTCTAACTGGCAGGGACTGACTTCACTGGTGCTTATTCTCTAAGTAAGCCAAATGAAGTCCAGTCATTTATAACAATAATATGCTTTCTTTGCCTCTTAGCTCTTCCACAGGATCAGCAAGATTATTTATACCAAGAATCAGCAGGTCCTCCATGCAGGAGACATCTGTGACATATGTCATGGATTCACAGCAGTGACATCTTCAAGACAACCCCCTGCCTGGCATTTCTCACTCTTTACCTAAGTCTAGACCTGGGGTGTCTGCTGATAATCAGCTGAACATCTGTAGTTTCAAAACTTCTACAAGGGAAAGCAAGGAAATATCACAGAACCCAACAGGAGGCTTTCTCAGGGAGAATGATTTCTATATGTAAAAAATAAAAATAAAAAATTATAGGAACTATGGCAGTGTATCTGCTGATACAACTGCTACTTTCTGAGAATGTCTCCTGCATTAGCATCTGAGGCTGCCAAGACATATTGAAATGACTCATTTTTAGCAGTCAGAATGAGAATGGGGCTGACTTCTGGGCTTCAGAGAACCAAAACCCACTGTGAGACACAATGCAATATCTACTGTTAACAGTTAACACTGCTCTAGTTTTTCTTGCCCTCACCTCACCCTGATATCATTTAGACTAGAACCTCCCAAATAGAATTTGGAGCCTCCCATCCAAGCTTATTGAAGTGAGGATTTTCCATAGTGAAAATGCTTATTTATTTTCATATGTGAAAACATCAAATATCTCCTATGAGAAAAACCTGTTTGCATCTTAAAAAATCATTTATTCTTTGTATATATGACCACTTCTTTATCCATTCATCTGTCAGTGGACATCTAGGTTTCTTCCATGTTCTGGCTATTGTAAACAGTAGACACAGTGGAGGAAGGAGAGAGTGGGACCAATAGAGAAAGTAGCATTGACATATATACACCATCATGTGTAAAAGAGATAGCTGGTATATTTTCTCTATAGCACGAGAAGCCCAGCCTGGCAGGCTGTGACGACCTAGGGGTGTGTGGGAGGAGGGGCATGGTGGGGGGGAGGATAAAGAGGGAGGGGATATAGGTATAATTATGGCTGATTCACATTTTTGTATGGCAGAAGCCAACACAATACTGCAAAGTGATTTTCCTCTAGTTAAAAGGTAAATTAAAAAAAATAATAATTTATTCTTGTTCTCTTATTCTTTTCTGCTCCATTGCATGCTCTGAGTTACTTTTTCACTCCTCTCAAGCTACCAGTTATTATCAGCTCTCATACAAATAGAATACTCTATCTGGCAGGTTGCAACAAGCAAGGCAAAGAATAAAAGGGCAATCAGCTATCTGATTTAGACAATTACATTTAGGGTCCAATTAAACTTGTGCTTTCATATGTTGAAGGTTAGTTGCAGATTATAACAATAAGAAATAAGAAAAAAATTATCAATAAGAAATAAGAAAAAGATTTAAAGATAAATGAGACAAGCGAAAAAAAAAAAAGCTTAAAATTGGTAATACGACCACTTGGCTATTTATTTCAATCTTCTACAGTCAATAATACAATGAGAATTTTACTTTTCAAATTGTCAAGAAAAAAAAATTGAAATTATCTGAATTGAATGCAATGAAATAGGCACACTCATACTCCTAGGAGTAAGTGTTCTTATAGCCTTTTAGGAAGCCAATTTAGTATCATTTTTATTTTTATTTTTTTAAACAATATGAATTTATTTTCTCACAATTCTGGAGTCTAAAAATCTGAGCTCAAAGTGTTGCCGATGTGATTTCTTCTGAAGCCTCTCTCATGACGGGTAGATGGCCGTCTTCTCCTTGTGTCTTCACATTGTCGTCCCTCTATGACCAGATTTCCTCTTCTTATAAGGATACCAGTCATACTGGATTAGGACCCACCCTAATGATTTCATTTTAACTTAACTTTTTTTCTTTTTTTTAAATATAAATTTATTTATTTTAATTGGAGCTTAATTACTTTACAATATTGTATTGATTTTGCCATACGTCAACATGAATCCTCCACAGGTATACACGTGTTCCCCATCCTGAACCCTGCTCCCTCCTCCCTCCCCGTACCATCCCTCTGGGTCATCTCAGTGCACCAGCCCCAAGCATCCAGTATGGTGCATCAAGCCTGGACTGGCGATTCGTTTCAAATATGATATTATACATGTTTCAATGCCATTCTCCCAAATCATCCCACCCTCTCCCTCTCCCACAGAGTCCAAAAGACTGTTCTATACATCTGTGTCTCTTTTGCTGTCTTGCATACAGGGTTATCATTACCATCTTTCTAAATTCCATATATATGCGTTAGTATACTGTATGGGTGTTTTTCTTTCTGACTTACTTCACTCTGTATAATAGACTCCAGTTTCATCCACCTCATTAGAACTGATTCAAATGTATTCTTTTTAATGGCTGAGTAATACTCCATTGTGTATATGTACCACAGCTTTCTTTTATCCATTCATCTGCTGATGGACATGTAGGTTGCTTCCATGTCCTGGCTATTATAAACTGCTGTGATGAACATTGAGGTACATGTGTCTCTTTCAATTCTGGTTTCCTCAGTGTGTATGCCCAGCAGTGGGATTGCTGGGTCATAAGGCAGTTCTATTTCCAGTTTTTTAAGGAATCTCCACACTGTTCTCCAATAGTGGCTGTACTAGTTTGCATTCCCACCAACAGTGTAAGAGGGTTCCCTTTTCTCCACACCCTCTCCAGCATTTATTGCTTGTAGACTTTTGAGTCGCAGCCATTCTGACTGGTGTGAAATGGTATCTCATTGTGGTTTTGATTTGCATTTCTCTGATAATGAGTGATGCTGAGCATCTTTTCAGGTGTTTGTTAGCCATCTATATGTCTTCTTTGGAGAAATGTCTATTAAGTTATTTGGCCCATTTTTGATTGGGTTGTTTATTTTTCTGGAATTGAGCAGCAGGAGTTGCTTGTATATCTTTGAGATTAGTTCTTTGTCAGTTGCTTCACTTGCTATTATTTTCTCCCATTCTGAAGGCTGTCTTTTCACCTTGCTTATAGTTTCCTTTGTTGTGCAGAAGCTTTTAAGTTTAATTAGGTCCCATTTGTTTATTTTTGCTTTTATTTCCAATATTCTGGGAGGTGGGTCATAGAGGATCCTGCTCTGATGTATGTCGGAGAGTGTTTTGCCTATGTTCTCCTCCAGGAGTTTTATACTTTCTGGTCTTATGTTTAGATCTTTAATCTATTTTGAGTTTATTTTTGTGTATGGTGCTAGAAAGTGTTCTAGTTTCATTCTTTTACAAGTTTTTGACCAGTTTTCCCAGCACCACTTGTTAAAGAGATTGTCTTTAATCCATTGTATATTCTTGGCTCCTTTGTCAAAGATAAGGTGTCTATAGGTGCGTGGATTTATCTCTGGGCTTTCTATTTTGTTCTATTGATCTATATTTCTGTCTTTGTGCCAGTACCATACTGTCTTGATGACTGTGGCTTTGTAGTAGAGCCTGAAGTCAGGCAGGTTGATCCTCCGTTCCATTCTTCTTTCTCAGGATTGCTTTGGCTATTTGAGGTTTTTTGTATTTCCATACAAATTGTGAAATTATTTGTTCTAGCTCTGTGAAGAATACCATTGGTAGCTTGATAGGGATTGCATTGAATATATAAATTGCTTTGGGTAGTATACTCATTTTCACTATATTGATTCTTCTGATCCATAAACATGGTATATTTCTCCATCTATTAGTGTTCTCTTTGATTTCTTTCACCAGTGTTTTATAGTTTTCTTTATATAGGTCTTTAGTTTCTTTAGGTAGATATATTCCTAAGTATTTTATTCTTTTCGTTGCAATGGTGAATGGAATTGTTTCCTTAATTTCTCTATTTTCTCATTATTAGTGTATAGGAATGCAAGGGATTTCTGTGTGTTGATTTTATATCCTGCAACTTTACTATATTCATTGATTAGCTCTAGTAATTTTCTGGTGGAGTCTTTAGGGTTTTCTATGTAGAGCATCATGTCATCTGCAAACAGTGAGTTTTACTTCTTTTCCAATTTGAATTCCTTTTATTTCTTTTTATGCTCTGATTGCTATGGCCAAAACTTTCAAAACTATGTTGAATAGTAGTGGTGAAAGTGGGCACCCTTGTCTTGTTCCTGACTTTAGGGGAAATGCTTTCAATTTTCACCATTGAGGATAATGTTTGCTGTGGGTTTGTCATATATAGCTTTTATTATGTTGAGGTATGGTATGTTCCTTCTATTCCTGCTTTCTGGAGAGTTTTTATCATAAATGGATGTTGAATTTTGTCAAAGGCTTTCTCTGCATCTATTGAAATAATCATATGGCTTTTATTTTTCAATTTGTTAATGTGGTGTATTACATTGATTGATTTGTGGATATTGAAGAATCCTTGCATCCCTGGGATAAAGCCCACTTGGTCATGGTGTATGATCTTTTTAACGTGTTGTTGGATTCTGATTGCTAGAATTTTGTTAAGGATTTTTGCATCTATGTTCATCACTGACATTGGCCTGTAGTTTTCTTTTTTTGTGGCATCTTTGTCAGGTTTTGGTATTAGGGTGATGGTGGCCTCATAGAATGAGTTTGGAAGTTTACCTTCCTCTGCAATTTTCTGGAAGAGTTTGAGTAGGATAGGTGTTAGTTCTTCACTAAATTTTTGGTAGAATTCAGCTGTGAAGCCATCTGGACCTGGGCTTTTGTTTGCTGGAAGTTTTCTGATTACAGTTTCAATTTCTGTGCTTGCAATGGGTCTGTTAAGATTTTCTATTTCTTCCTGGTTCAGTTTTGGAAAGTTGTACTTTTCTAAGAATTTGTCCATTTCTTCCACGTTGTCCATTTTATTGGCATATAGTTGCTGATAGTAGTCTCTTATGATCCTTTGTATTTCTGTGTTGTCTGTTGTGATCTCTCCATTTTCATTTCTAATTTTATTGATTTGATTTTTCTCCCTTTGTTTCTTGATGAGTCTGGCTAATGGTCTGTCAATTTTATTTATCCTTTCAAAGAACCAGCTTTTGGCTTTGTTGATTTTTGCTATAGTCTCTTTTGTTTCTTTTGCATTTATTTCTGCCCTAATTTTTAAGATTTCTTTCCTTCTACTAACCCTGGGGTTCTTCATGTCTTCCTTTTCTAGTTGCTTTAGGTGTAGAGTTAGGTTATTTATTTGACTTTTTTCTTGTTTCTTGAGGTATGCCTGTATTGCTATGAAGTTTCCCCTTAGCACTGTTTTTACAGTGTCCCACAGGTTTTGGGTTGTTGTGTTTTCATTTTCATTCATTTCTATGCATATTTTGATTTCTTTTTTTATTTCTTCTGTGATTTGTTGGTTATTCAGCAGTGTGTTGTTCAACCTCCATATGTTGGAATTTTAACATTTTTTCTCCTGTAATTGAGATCTAATCTTACTGCTGCTGCTGCTGCTAAGTCACTTCAGTCGTGTCCAACTCTGTGCGACCCCATTGACGGCAGCCCCATCCCTAGGATTCTCCAGGCAAGAACACTGGAGTGGGTTGCCAGTTCCCTCTCCAATGCATGAAAGTGAAAAGTGAAAGTGAAGTTGCTCAGTTGTGTACGACTCTTGGCGACCCCATGGACTGTGGCCCACCAGGCTCCTCTGTCCATGGGATTTTTCCAGGCAAGAGTACTTACTGCATTGTGGTCAGAAAAGATGCTTGGAATGATTTCAATTTTTTTTTAATTTACCAAGGCTAGATTTATGTCCCAGGATATGATCTATCCTGGAGAAGGTTCCGTGTGCACTTGAGAAAAAGGTGAAATTAATTGTTTTGGGATGAAATGTCCTATAGATATCAATTAGGTCTAACTGGTCTATTGTATCATTTAAAGTTTGTGTTTCCTTGTTAATTTTCTGTTTAGTTGATCTGTCCATAGGTGTGAGTGGGGTGTTAAAGTCTCCCACTATTGTGTTATTGTTAATTTCTCCTTTCATACTTGTTAACATTTGTCTTACATATTGTGGTGCTCCTATGTTGGGTGCATATATAATTGTTATATCTCCTTCTTGGATTGATCCTTTGATCATTATGTAGTGTCCTTCTTTGTCTCTTTTCACGGCCTTTGTTTTAAAGTCTATTTTATCTGATATGAGTATTGCTACTCCTGCTTTCTTTTGGTCTCTATTTGCATGGAATATCTTTTTCCAGCCCTTCACTTTCAGTCTGTATGTGTCCCCTGTTTTGAGGTGGGTTTCTTGTAGACAACATATATAGGGGTCTTGTTTTTGTGTCCATTCAGCCAGTCTTTGTCTTTTGGTTGGGGCATTCAACCCATTTACGTTTAAGGCAATTATTGATAAGTATGATCCCGTTGCCATTTACTTTATTGTTTTGGGTTCGAGTTTATACACCCTTTTTGTGTTTCCTGTCTAGAGAATATCCTTTAGCATTTGTTGGAGAGCTGGTTTGGTGGTGCTGAATTCTCTCAGCTTTTGCTTGTCTGTAAAGCTTTTGCTTTCTCCTTCATATTTGAATGAGATCCTTGCTGGCTACAGTAATCTGGGCTGTAGATTATTTTCTTTCATCACTTTAAGTATGTCTTGCCATTCCTTCCTGGCCTGAAGAGTATCCTTATGGGAATCCCCTTGTGTGTTATTTGTTGTTTTTCCCTTGCTGCTTTTAATATTTGTTCTTTGTGTTTGATCTTTGTTAATTTGATTAATGTGTGTCTTGGGGTGTTTCACCTTGGGTTTATCCTGTTTGGGATTCTCTGGGTTTCTTGGACTTGGGTGATCATTTCCTTCCCCATTTTAGGGAAGTTTTCAACTATTATCTCCTCAAGTATTTTCTCATGGTCTTTCTTTTTGTCTTCTTCTTCTGGGACTCCTATGATTCGAATGTTGGGTCATTTAACACTGTCATGGAGGTCTCTGAGATTGTCCTCATTTAGTATCATTTTTAGAATCATTAAGGGCCCTGATGCATTCTGACCCTTTGCCTCAGCAATTCTACTTCTAGGAATTTGCTCTAATAATCAAAAGCACATACGAAAATGTATTTACATTATTTATAATGGAAAAAAATGAAGAAACAAATATATGAAAACAGGACAATTGTTATGCAAATTATGGAATATGCATAACACGGTCACTTTTAAAAATCATCTTTAAAAAATGATTATTATGAAAATTATCATAATGTGTTTGGTGGAAAATGTGGCTATGAAACCATGTTAAATGTTTATTCCTCTCCTGGAAATAAATTCCTCTGTGGAAAGCCATTTGTCAATATTTCATAAAAAGTTATATTTACATGCATATGTACATATACATATATGGCTTCCCAGGTGGCACTAGTGGTAAAGAAATCACATGCCAGTACAGGAGACATAGGAGACTTGGGTTCGATCCCTGGGTTGGAAAGATCCTCTGGAGGAGAACATGGCAACCCACTCTAGTATTCTTGCCTGGAGAATCCCATAAGTCAGACATGACAGACACTTACATATACATATATATAAACACATAAATATAATGTAAACTTATGTACATATATATATATATATATTTATAGTTTTTAACTCAGTAAATCAATTTCTGTTCACCTATCCAAGGAACTAATCCTAGCAGATACAGAGACCTGTGTGTGCACATGCACTCAGGCATAATTATTAATAATTTAATGCTAAAATATTAGAAAAAAAGGCTAACGCTTAAGCAAACAATAACAGGAAGGTGTTATTAAAGGGGCAATGAAGATAATGCAATAATATAAGAAGTGCCTGTAATTTGAAGAAATGGAAGTTAAAACAATTTATATGTACACACTGCTATGTTTAAAACAGATAACCACCAAGGATCTACTGTACAGCTCATGGAACTCTGCTCCATGTTATGTGGCAGCCTGGATGGGAGGGGGAGTTTGGGGAAGAATGGATAAGTCCCTTTGCTGTTCACCTGAAACTATTACTACATTGCTTGTTAATCAGCTATATCTCAATACAAAATTAAAATTTTAATAATAATAAGCAATAAATATATCCACCACTAAAATTTTTAAAAAATAAAAATGTGTTTATAGAATATAACTAAGAAAAACATGTATGCAGAGGAAGAATGACAAGTTATAAATAAACTGAAAACAAAATGCTAATATTAGGGTATAACAACTTTTGGGTTTTTTTCTCTTTAAGATTTTCTTCCATGTATTGCAATTTTTCTAATAAATACAATAAAATACTTTAAAAAGAATGGAAAGGGGGAAGTGACAGAAGTTTAACTGAAATACGAAGGCTTAGCTTAGGACAACTGAGAAATCAGAACCCATGAGTCAGGAAAAAGCTCAGAAGGTAATTTCTCTGCTTCTGAGGGGAGAAATTAGACCTGAGGTTGACTTAGGGAGGAATATATCCAGACAGAGAATGATTCAGATTCCTCAAGAACTTAGAATCCTAAAAGAAGATTAAGTTTGGCCTTGAAATATGATGGTTAATCAGGGAAGAACTCTGGGGATGGGAGGAGGGGAGGAGATTAATGTTAATACTTGTAATGCATGTCAATCTGAGTGAGTCAGTAGATATTCACTTGTGGCCAGTATTTACAGGGTTCACATTCAAACTCTGCTAATGGAGGAAAAGAGCTACTCTCCAGAGTATTCATCAGTAGGATGTTGACAAGAGGTCCCCAAAGAATCTGAGAGCCAGGAAAAAAGCAAGAGACAATGTCATGGTAGCCAAATTAGAGACTTTACCGATACTGTACCACTAAATAGTACCTACTTCCAGATAATCAGAAGTGGAACCAGGTCGGCTGATCTTTGAGGCTATTGCTAACATATTAGAGGGAGCAAATGAAATCCTACCATAGTGTTCTGGGCTATTGACCTAGTCCTAGCCAAAAGGGAAAAACCTGAATGGAGCATAAAAGACAATGAAGAAGTAACCAGAAATTGCAATAAAACACTTCACTCCAATCAGAATTTTAACTTTCCATTTATTGAGCTTTCACAGATGGCAAAGCCTATCTTACATAATAGGCATGATCCATCACAATAAAATCACATTAAAAAGTTTAATGTCACAAAACAGAGCAAAGCAAAAAAAAAAAAAAAAAAGAGCAAAACAAATTACAGTTCCACCAGCTGAGCAGGGACTCAGAAATGCCTCCTTAAGTTTCTGCTTTACCATAAAAACACCAAATACTGAGTTAGTTTAATCTAGAGATAGAGAATGTGATATCATGTCAAGACAACAAAGAAGGAAACATGAAGGCCTCTGGGAGATGGTCCACTGAGACTCTACCCATAGGTAGGTAGGTACAGATATGAGTTTACACAATGGCTACCTTTAACATTAGGTGCAAACAAGAGAGGTGAACAGACTGAGCTTGATGTGTAAGTGCTAAGGGAGGAAGTAGGGAGATACGACCACGTCAGCTGACCATCTTCCACTTCCTGTAGAAGTGCAGGACATTCTTGACTTCCACACCAGCTTCAGTTGCCATCCCCAGCACCAGCTGCAGGGGGTATGAGAGATTCCTAGGGTTGTCTAAACAAATGCCCGTGAGGATGGTCATCATAGTCCTGTGGTCGGGGGCCCCCAGCCAGGATGAGTCCAGCAGACCTCTGCAGAAGTCAAGCATGTTATAGAGGTCCCAGGCATCAGAGTCTGGCCTGGTCATTCTGGGTCTCACCAACGTCACAGACACACAGGACTGGCAGAGAAGGTACTGGTTCCCTCTCTTCAGCTCCCCCTCTAGGAAGGTGATGGCTGCTGAAGCCCGCTTGTCCTCCCTTCTCAGGATATACAATATGTCCACCACGATGTTGGGTACGATGAGGAGAAACTGACCACTGGTGGCAAGCTGCCGGATGACTGGCAGGTGCTCACAGAGGGCCCGGGGGTCAGGGAACAGGTAAGGGGTCAAAGCTGACTGAATCTGGATGTGCCTGAGAGTCTCCTCCAGCAGTACCACTTCGCGTTGAAGCCACAGTTGTACTATGTCTTTGAAAAATCTGATCCTGGAAGTTTTCTCTAGCAACTGCTGAGATGGGTTGTCTGGTCCTTCAAACCCAGTGCTCATAAAGACCCCTGAATGAGAGTCATACTTCAGGAACTGTCCAGGGAGTGTCGTGGCGAAGTGGCCAAAGCTTCTGAGGAAACAGACGCGCACAGCAGCTTCATCTTGGGAGCTGAGTGGAGGTGTGTCCTGCTCCAAGCCCGCTCTCTCCTGGGAAGCCTGCTGCAGCCAGTGCTGGCCCAGGACAATGTCCTCTGGGAGCTGCAGGAACTGGGGAAGGTGTGGGCCCTTGCAGCTCTGCAGTAGCTCATGGAGATGGTGGGACAGGCCCAGGCCTGGCTCCTGAAGGTCTCGCACAGAGGGCAGCAGGTTCAGTAGCATGGACAGGTGGTCCCACAGGCTAAACAGGCTCCACCAATGTGCGGTGAGGAGACTGCAGTTGGCACGGAGCCAGCCCAGTATCACCTTGACCGTGGGGAGCAGCCCCTCTGCAGAGAGGACCTGCAGTTTCTTCTGAATGGTCTGGAGATTGCTGCAGGGTTGGCTGATGGGGGCGTTCTGCCCCAAGTTGCAGCCAGCAGGAGGCTCTGTCTCAAGACAGCTGCTCACGCCATCCTCTGTGACAGATGCTTTGCTGGAGGCAGGACTAGGAGGCGTCAGGAAACTGTGGCTGAAGACAGGAGCCAAGTGAAAGCCATGTTTGCCTGGAAGCCTGTGGCTCGATGGGGCTGACAGGTTAGCGGAACTGGTTGTTTTTAAGAGACCTAGGAGATGACTGGGAGGTTGACACGTCTTCAGCTTATCCCTGGGAGGAGAAATTCTATCCTTGGATTTGGCTCCACCCTCCTGCATTGCTTGTGGATTCAGGGAGCCACTTTCCTCATCATCAGTTGTGTCTGAATAAGTGGTTTCACTGCTGAGTTCTGAGCTGACCTGTGAGCATAAGGATGTGTTTTCATCTTCGTCTGTCTCATCCCAGTCACAGCAACAATGAAAACTGGCCTCTGGGTTGTCACCCTCACTGGAAACGTGAGATGACCTGTGGGTTTTCTGAGATTTGCTGTGGTGGGGCCCAGGGGAGGGGGCTAGAGCATCTTGTTGCCCCTCCCCAGCCTCCATCTTCTGTTGGTCTTCCTTGTCCCTGGGGACGTCCACCTCTGGGAAGATGTTCCCTTTCTGGAGCTCAGCCTGGAGGCGAGTCGTCACGTGTTGAATTAAATGGGAGAAAAGGGTCAAGGTGAAGGTGACCGCCGTCCTGTGCTGCTTGGAGCCCGCTGTCCTCAGGCTGTGCACGCTCATGAGGCAGAGGACCACCATGTGGAAGATGAGGAGGTCGGGGAGGAACTGGTAGCCTCTTGCGGGCTTTCTCTCTCTGGAGGCCTGGCTGTGGTCGGATGGGCAGGACCGATAGGAAAGACAGAGACGGAAGTCTTCCAGAACCAGCTGACACAAGGCCATGAGCCTGGTGGCTCTGAATTTCCTCTTAGGCTGCAAGAGGCTCTGAAGGTAGAGGAAGCTAACCAGTAACCTTTTGTTATCCCAACACCGCCTCTGGCTGGCAGAGAGCTTCTTCCCCTGGTACCTCTTCAGCCGGCTGTATCTTTTTTCTGCATGATGGTAGAGTCGTTTGAGGTTCCAAGACGCCCCTTTAAAAGGCACTTCCGAGTGGAGGCAGCGCTGGTAGAAGTATGTGGCTTCCACACCATAGTACTTGCTCCCCGTGAGAGCTCCCAGCTGGTTGAAAGGCATGCCCATGTGTGGTGCCACTGACAGGGCTCGGTAATAACACCTCTCTGCCAGGTCCGTGGTGTGCAAGGCCAGGAACTCATTCTGAAAGCGGAACAAGTCTCCCAGGTACAGCAGGCAGCGGTGGCAGGCCATCCGCGCCCAGTCCACCTCTTCCTCTGACGCAGGCCCTGCTCTTTTGCAGCCGATGAAGCGGATGGCACTGTGAGGCCAGTCGATGTAGCTCCACAAGCCCAGCTGGTAGTGCTCCTGCAGGAACAGGAAAAGGTGTTCATAGAACCTGAGGCCACCCTTCAGATGTGCCCGCAGGGGGCCTTCCCACTGTTCCTCGGAGGAGTCCGTGTTTTTTCTGTTGGGCTTCAGCAGCAGCAGAGTCACGTCAGAGTACGTTTTCCTCCAGAGCAGCTCTTCTGCTTTCCTCCCATAATCCACTGGGTGCAGGAACATGAGTTTAATGCAGACTTGCTGGACCATATCCCTGAGGGCCAGGACATGAGGCTTGAAAAGCTCTTCGTGGGCGTTTCCTTTTAGAAGGAAATGGTCGAGACGCCGAGCTGCCCTGCAAACATCCTGGTAGAGGAGTCTGGCCTTCAGGGCTTCTACCTGGCTGCTCTCCATACGGCTGGACTCTTCCCACGACACTGATTTGTGTCTTCTGAGAAAAAGACAAAAACTATATATTAGTACTCACTCACAGAGTCAGGAGGAGAAGGGGATGACAGAGGACAAGATGGTTGGATGGCATCATCAACTCACTGAATATGAGTGTGAGGAAGCTCCGGGAGACGGTAAAGTAGAGGGAATCCTGGAGAGCTGCAGTCCACAGGGTCGCGAAGAGTCAGATATGCCTGAGCGACTGAACAACAACACAGAGACCGAGGATAATAACAATAATAGTCACAATGGGAATGTGTAAGGTCCTTTGTATGAAGGAGGCCACCCCTTCAGATCTCAGTTTAAATACTACTGTGTCTAAACTTCAGTTAGATGCCTCTCCTCCCCAGAGGAACTGGGTTTCTGGGACTCAACTGGTTGTGAATTTTTCTTGACTGTATTTCTCCTACCATAGCACATCCATTATAATTCTTTATCATTCTTGCTTCCACATTGGATCACAAAGTTCTCTCAGAGAAAGGTTGAAATTAATTTACCATTTGGTTCTTAGTACCAAACAATGCCTAGTTCAAGAGGATACTCAGTAAAAAGCAGTAAGTAAATGAAGGCTATTTCAAAAGTCAGTTCCTCAATTATCCATTTCCAATTCAATGATTATAATGTATCAGAGCACTCTATTATACTATTTAAAATACATGCCTGAGTAAAATAAAATATAATGTAACCTCCATAACTGAAATAAAAAATTTTAAATCCCATATCAAAATTAAATTTAATTAAATTAGTTAAAATTAATTTAAATACTGAGATAATAAATGTTATCATTTTTATAATGTAAATTTATAATCAAGGTTGTGGATTTTTTTTTTGGAGAATTCAACCTAGATTCTACTTAGTGAAAGTATTTGTAGTATACATATATTTAAATAGATTAATACTTAAATAAAATATGTTAAATAATATTCAATGCAAAAAATTATAAAATTCCTTATCTCTCAGCAGAATTTGCTTTTAGACTCTCAGGATGCAGAAGAGAAATATATCTTATGATACAAACAGAGTTCATATAAAAGAAAATACAAAGAGCAAACACAAAACAGAAAATGTCCTGCTTTCTCATACTAAAGAAAAAGCAATTTAAAACAAACTACAAACAATAATTTAATCACATCAAAGGAGTAAAGATTTTTGTAAATTATAATACATGATGTTCAAAGTCATGGTGAAACTTATACAGACTTTACACAGCTGGAAGCATTAAAAGCTTTGAAAATACTTTTAAGTTTGTAAAACCATTTATGTTCATATTCTTTAATCAGCAACTTTATTCATAGGAATGATGCCTAAGGAAATTTAACAAAAGCAAAAAGCTATATTAATAAGAGGTCTGTTCCAAATGTATATCTAATAAAGGAAAGGAAGAAGGAAGAAAGGAAGGGAGAGAGGAGAGAAAAGGAAGGGATGGAGGGAGGATGGAATTAAAGTTAACCAAAATAGTCTGTCATCAATGAATTGCTCATACATGTCTATATATATGACAGAAAGTCATTGTGTCCATTAATAATTATAGATTTATAAAAATAATTACTTGGAAAAAGTGGAATGTGAAATAATATACAAAGTGGAAAATTACATCTTCCCAAACTATAATGTGTAAATATTAAGAGATTCATGTGATAATGACTGGGGTTTTCTCCCCCAAAGTTCCTTAATACTGCTATAGTCAGTCATTCTAATGCAACTTCTTAGTTGGTACAATTTATGAAGCTACATTTTTGTATGACTAGAATTTTTTTAAGTAAAAAAAAAATAGTAATTAAGCAAATACTTTAAAACTTTGATTCAGTAACCAGAATAAATATCATTAAAATGTCAAAAACATAAGACTCATTGAACACACAGAGTATACATAGAGCCAGAACAGCATACAAAATACCTATGGTCTGTTGGTTAGTAGGATGTGAAATTTGGGGAGAAAGGATGCGGGCAGAGTGAGAGAAGGAATTTGGGCAGGAGAACAAGGAAGCAGCCAAAATAGAGAAATTTTATGAGCAGTTGCTAGAATTTTCAAATCTCCAAAGCAAAATCTCCATCAACCAACACGAGGCTTTTCCTGGAATGGTACATAGTGGTTAGCCCAGCCTTTCTCAGTCTTGAGAAAGCTGAGTGAAGGGAGAAGGTACTGAGAAAACACCTGGAGGAGAAAGATTTAGGTTAGATTCAAAGACACATGCACACTTTTTCTAAAGGAAATTTCACTCCCAATCAAGTCTAAGGGGTTTCCCAGGAGGCTCAGTGGTAAAGAACCTATCTGCCAATGTAGGAGATGTAAGATAATTGATTTCAGTTCCTAGGAAGGTACCCTGGAGAAGAAAATAGCAAACCACTGCAGTATTTTTGCCTGGGAAGTTCTGAGGACAGAGGAGCCTGGTGGGCTACACCCCACTGGGTCTCAAAAGAATCAGACACGACTTAACAACAAAACAATAACATCAAGCCTAAGAGTCAGAAGCCAGACAGCTCAAGGGAGAGAAAAAATCTAAGTCTTCAAATTTATTATACTATTTTGGAAGACATGGATTCGATTTGAAAGGCAGATACCAATAGGAATGGACTAAAGTCATATTTACTGGCCTTTTCTCCTTTCCTCTTAAGCTCTAACTACACCTATTTACCTCAGATGACAACAACCCCCAGAAACCCTCCTAGGATGACTGTGGGAAACCTGTTGTCCCAAGACAATAGGCCTACATCAACCAGGATTGGACAAAGCTCACAAATAGGCTTACAGACATCTCCCAAACTCCCAAGTTTGCCAGCTCTGAAAACAATGACAGGCATAAATTAAGACAGAAGGATTTTCTCCAAGTTAAACATTTCCAGTCTGAAAAATTCCTAGGAACGATCCATTCTCTCCGAATGAACATAAAAGTCAGCTGGCTCCTGGCTGTGTTTTACTCCGACACTAATTTGGTGATGGACAGGGAGGCCTGGTGTGCTGCAATTCATGGGGTTGCAAAGAGTCGGGCATGACTGAGCTACTGAACTGAACCACTTACTTACCAGAACTCTGTCTTCCTTGGAGGACATTTGGATAAATTTCCCAGCAGGCTTCCTGATATAAGGCAACTCAGCACAGCTGTTCCCAATGAAGCCAGGGAGCAGTCATAGACAATTCTGTGAAGCCTGGACTAAATCTCATGAAGTCCACAAATGAACAGCGTTAAATCCCCTTCTTGAGATGGATGTAAAGGAGACTCCTCTGGACCTTACATCTGAACTCACCAGTATGTCCCAACCTCTAGAGCATACTCCTGCTCAACCTGCTGGTACCCCAGGCTTGGATCCCACATGCTAGGCTCTCAAAGCCTCTGGTCTATTACTTTGTTAACACACCTGGTTTGACTCTGCATAATTGGCATCAGCTGGGTACACTCTGGCCAAGAAGGCTGACTCAGCTGCTCCCTCAGACAGGTAACTCAGGACCAGATATAACCCTGAGAGATTTGAAAAATCCATAGCCCTAAGAAAAAGGAGAAAATTCTAACACCTCATGGAGCATGTGTGTGTGTTAGTCACTCAGTTGTGTCTGACTCTTTGTGACTCTATGGACTGTAGCCCACCAGGCTCCTCTGTCCATGGGGTTTCCTCAGGCAAGAATAAGGAGTAGATTGTCATTCCCTTCTCCAGGGGACCTTCCTGACCCCGGGATCGAACCCAGGTCTCCCAAACTGTGGGCAGATTCTTTACCATCTGAGCCACTCGGGAAGCCCCAAAATACTATGCCAAGTCACTTCAGTCATGTCCAACTCTTTGTGAGAGAACACTTAGGGGAAACCATAAGATGTCTTCAAATATTCAGAAGACTATGATAAGGAGAAACACACCTTCTTCTGTATGGCACAAAGGGAAGTCAGTGTATCTTTACATAGATGTTAAAAAGGCAGGTTTCAATTCAAGAAAAAAAATAAATAAAAGGTGAAATTTTCATTAAAGCTATCCAAAAATAAATGAGCTGATTGATGAGGTGGTTATCTTCTAGCCAGGAATAGGTTAAGTGAGTAAAAGTCGCTCAGCCATGTCTGGTTGTGACCCCATGGACTGTATCCCACCAGGCTCCTCTGTCTGTGGAATTCTCCAAGCAAGAATACTGGAGTGTGTTGCCGTGACCTCCTCCAGGGGCTCTTCCTGACCCAGGGATCTAACCTGCATCTCTTTATGTCTCCTGCATTGGCAGGCTAGATCTTTACCACCAGCGCCACCTGGGAAGCCCGAAAATAACCTGATTAAATACCAATAGTAAGTTGAATAAATAAATTGTAATACATACAGCAGTACATGTTTTTACCATATAGTGGTAAAAATAATTGAAACATGCTGCATATATCCATATGGATGTATTACACATAGTGTTGAACGAAAGCAGTAAGCAATAGGAAAATATACAAAATATGAGGGTATTTATACCAAGGCCCAAATCAGGCAAAAGTGGAGAGTGAAAAAGTTGGCTTAAAGCTCAACATTCAGAAAACAAAGATCATGGCATCAGGTCCCATCACTTCATGGGAAATAGATGGGGAAACAGTGGAAACAGTGTCAGACTTTATTTTTTGGGCTCCAAAATCACTGCAGATGGTGACTGCAGCCATGAAATTAAGACGCTTACTCCTTGGAAGAAAAGTTATGACCAACCTAGATGGCATATTCAAAAGCAGAGACATTACTTTGCCAACAAAGGTCCATCTAGTCAAGGCTATGGTTTTTCGTGGTCATGTATGGATGTGAGAGTTGGACTGTGAAGAAGGCTGAGCACTGAAGAATTGATGCGTTTGAACTGTAGTATTGGAGAAGACTCTTGAGAGTCCCTTGGACTGCAAGGAGATCCAACCAGTCCATTCTAAAGGAGATCAACCCTGGGATTTCTTTGGAAGGAATGATGCTAAAGCTGAAACTCCAGTACTTTGGCCACCTCATGCGAAGAGTTGACTCATTGGAAAAGACTCTGATGCTGGGAGGGATTGGGGGCAGGAGGAGAAGGGGACGACAGTGGATGAGATGGCTGGATGGCATCACGGACTCGATGGACATGAGTCTGAGTGAACTCTGGGAATTGGTGATAGACAGGGAGGCCTGGTGTGCTGCGATTCATGGGGTCGCAAAGAGTCGGACACGACTGAGCGACTGAACTGAACTGAACTGAAGGCAAAGTATTGCCTATGGATACATACTGAGATAGTAAAAACATAAAAGTAAAGGAATGATTATCACAAAGGCTCGGATTGCATTTTGGACTGGGCAATTGTTGGGAACAGGGCTGAATCAGGAGGTGCACAGATTGAAGGAAGGATGATTTTAGCACTAATAATATCTGTTTCTTCGATCAGAATGTGAGATGGATATATATATACATGTTATATATAACATACTATATGTGTGTGTGTTTGTGTGTATTATATAGTCTTCCTAGGTGGCGCAGTGGTAAAGAATCACCATGCCAATGCAGGAGAAGCAAGAAACTTGGGTCCAGTTCCTGGACTGGGCAGATTCCCTGCAGGAGGAAATGGCAACCCCCTTCTGTATTCATGCCTGGAAAATTCCATGAACATAGGAACCTGGCAGGCTACAGTCCATAAGGTCTCAAAGAGTCAGACACAGCTGAGTGACTGAGCATACACACACATTTTATATATATATATATATACAGAGAGAGAGAGAGAGAGGGTGACGTGGCTAACAAATAATAAATATCATTAAACATTAACTGATTTTGTTTTCTATTAAATAGATAGATTGATTTAATCTAATCAAGATGTTCCAAATGATCAAAACAATTTTTTAGGTAGAGCAGGAACTGAAAAAAACAAAAAGAAGTAAAGAAAACAAAAGAGTACAATTACCTCTCAAATAATCTATCAAAATACAATGATTCCCAGATAGCTGAGATCATGAGTGGTCAGTCACTTGTATAATACAATTAGGAGGGTATGATGTGTAAGATCCCTTTTAGTCCAAGTCTAACATGCTTTACAAATAATTAGAGCACAAATCTTCCAGGTGTAGCACAAAACATTGCCTATTGCTAGTTGTAGTGTAGTGACACATTCTTATTTTATTTTCTCCCATTATGGGCCATGAAATTCAAGCTGTGATTAAAGATTAGCTCTCAGGTGTAAAGGATAATGTTTTCATCTATTTCTATAAATCGTATTTCCTTTTGAAAGCAATGTGGCTTTATGAGATAGCCCTTATAAAAGAGCTTAATGATTATCAATTTTATACCTAATTATCAGGAGTACAGTGCCATCTCTTGGAGACTATGTTCTAGAATAAGACTATTGGAAACAATATGTACCTATAGGTATATCACAGGGAAATCCTACATAATGAACTTTGGAGGAAGTCTCTAACAGATATTTCTAAAGCAAAATATCCCAAATCAAGATCACAGGAATGTAAAGTGATTCCACTATGTCTGTGAGCCACTGTTTTCTGCCCTACAACCCTTATTTTAAGAACATGAATAAATTGAAAAACATCCAGGAAAGTGTTTGAGATGATTAGTGATACAGACATCATCACTTTAAGGAGGGGAAAAAGCCTGATTGGCCTAAGGACATTTATTCTAAAAAAGAACACTTAGGGAAAACCATATAGATGTCTTCCAATATTCAGAAGACTATGATAAGGAGAAATACACCTTTTTCTGTGTGGCGCAAAGGAAAGTCAGCGTATCTTTACATAGATGTTAAAAAGACAGGTTTCAACTCAAGAAAAAAAAATAAAAGGAGAACTTTTCATTAAAGCTATCCAAAAATAAATGAGCTGATTGATGAGGTGGTTATCTTCTAGCCATGAATGGGTGAGTAAGTAAAAGTCACTCAGTTGTGTCTGACTCTTTATAACCCCATCGACTATACCATGCCAGGCTCCTCTGTCCATGGAATTCTCCAGGCTAGAATACTGGAGTGGGTTGCCATTTCCTTCTGCAGGGGATCTTCCTGACCCAGGGATTGAATCCCAGTCTCCTTCATTGCAGGCAGATTCCTTACTGTCTGATCCACCAGGGAAGCCCCATGGAAGGGGTTTAATCCAAAACAGATGGACTATCAGGCACTCTGTAGATGAGTTTTGCTTTTGTGTGGTAGACTGTCTTAAATGACTGCTAATGTTCCTTTTAAATTAAAGATTCTCATGTTTTCTCCCATGATGATTCATTAATCTATTTTCAGAAGCTGCTTACCAAAATGCTATGGGTTTATATAAAAACTAAAGTCACATTATCTGAACATTCATTTTAGCCAGAGAAGTTAGAAAATAAGTGCTTTTCCTTCATTTGATTATTTTGATTACCCTCAGTGGTTTAATTATCATTACCAAATTTGGACAGGGTTAATCTGGAACACAATCTATGGCTTTTAAATAAGAGCTTCCAGTTTAAAAATAGCCCAGATGAACAAAGGAAATTGCAATTTCAATTCAAAAGGAGAACTGACACTAGCAAGTACCAGTGTATTGATGGAAGAGTGTATACAATCATTGTAGAAAGGCAAACACTTCAGCGAATAGAACTGCAAGGACAGACCTCTTTCTGCAGGATGAAATCTGAACTTTCCTGTCAGTGACAAGGTTAAAGCAGTACACCACCCACTCAGAAAATGAATCAGACACAAAGAGGCAGATTCTCCCAGAACTTAAAGCACTTCTGAAAGCTGCCTTAACTCTTTCACAATACAGGGAAACAACAACAAAAAAAGGAAAATATCCAAAAATACTTTTGTAGGTATGAAAATTTAATACAATTACAACTCATGTTGGGACAATGGAAAGCATTCCAAATGTCCAACATTAGAAGGTAATTAATAAATTACAGTTTATCCAAGTAATGTAATATTACAGTATTCTGAAATTGTTACACTCATTATGTGTCATAACCATAAACCTTAAAATAGCAATGACTGGTGCTAGGTAGACAATAAAACTTTGTAAAACTATAGGTTTGTCATATTTTGAAAATATACACAAAACTATTAGAAGGTCAGACAAGATAGCAAGCTACCACGAGATGCTGGCTTTGCACCTGTGCTTGACCCTAGAGAAGCTGCAGAAAGGGGGAGATGGGTGGATCCAGGAACATGAAACTGTGCAGATGATATCATCTTACACATCAAATAACTGTTAAAATTAATAAAAGCATTCAGTAAGGTCTAGGATACATTCAGTAAAGTCTGGGACTTCCCTGGTGGTTCAGTGGTTAAGAGCCCACCTGCCAAGACAGGGGACACAGGTTCAGTCCCTGGTCGAGGAAGATCCCACATGCCATGGAGCAACTAAGCCCACGTGCCACAACTACTGGGTCCACGCTCTAGAGCCTAGAAACTGCAACTACTGAGCCCACATGCTGCAGCCACCGAGGCCTGTGCACCTGGAGCCCATGCTTCACAACAAGAGAAGCCACTGCAATGAGAAGCCCACACAAGCCAACAAAGAGTGGCCCCTGCTAACTGCAACTAGAGAAAACTCACACAACAACAAAGAACAACATGACCAAAAAAAAAAAACAGTTGTGTTTATACATACCAATAACAAACAAAATCCCCCAAAAAAAAGAATAAAGAAAACAATCCCATTTACAATAACAACAAAAAAATTTAGAAATGAATTTAATCAAGGACATGAAAAATTGAAAACTATAAAACACTGATGGAAGAAATCAAAGAAAACACAAATAAATGGAAGGATAACCCATGTTCATTGATTGGAAGATTTAATATTGTCAAAATGTCCGTTCTACCCAAAATAATCTATAGATTCAATTAAAGTCCCTATCAATATTCTAATGGAATTTTTAGAGAAAAAGAAAATCCTAAAATTCATATGGAACCATAAAGGCTCACAATACGAGAGAGCAGAAAGGTGGTTACCAGAGGTTGGGGGGCAGAGGAGAAAAGAGGAGATACTGATGAAAAGATACAAGCTTTCAGTTATAAGGTAAAGAAGTGTGGAGATCGAATATACAACATGGTGACTGTAATAACAATGTATTGTGTACTTGAAATTTGCTAAGAGAGTAAATCTCAAGTGTTCTCAACACAGAAAATAGCAACTATGGAAGATGATGGATATGTTAATTAATGTGACTGTGATATCATTTTACAATGTATACCTTTATCAAAACATCATGCTATATACCCTAAATAAATACAGTTTTTATTTGCCAAAAGTAAATAAAGGAATAAATAAATTTTAGCATATAGTCATCAGAAACCTCTGAGGAGACAAGTTGGTTGGGTCCCAGTCAGATGGAGGTAATGAGGGAAGAGACATGGGCAGCCTAGAACAGGAGAGCCTCCAAAATCACGATTATGGGAACAGACTGAGGAGAACTTTCTTGTCCAATCTTTGATCCTACCTCTCACAGTCCTGGATCATAGGCAGCATAATAGCAGGAGGATCAGCCAGAGCTAAATAGAGGCTTCAGGGTAATATCCAGGCAGGCATGGACCCTGGAACTACTGAGGAAGGGCAGAAAACAAGAGGTGCAGTTATGTGGTGGTTATTTAGTCACCAAGTCACATCTGACTCTTTTGCAGCCCCATGGACTGTCGTCCTCCAGCCTGCTCTGTCCATGGCTTTCTCCAGACAAGAAGATTGGACTGGATTGCCATTTCCTTCTCTGGAGAATCTTCTTGACTCAGGAATCGAACCCGCATCTTCTTCATTGCAGGTGGATTCTTTACCATTGAGTCACCAGGGAAGCCCAGAGACAGATGGATTAACCCCTAATTATTTGTGTACTTTCTTCTTCCATTGTGCTAAGTCCATAGTTCTCAAAACAGGGCTCTTGATTAGCAGTATCAGCATCAACTGGTAACTTCTTAGAAATGTAAATACTCTTCTCCATCGCAAACTTAACATAACAGAAAGTCTAGGGTGTGGGGGGCCCAGCATTCTATGTTTTAACAAGCATGCCTGATGATTTTGATGCACACTAAAGTTATAGAATCACTGGTCTAGGTGATTTCATCCAAGACAAGCAACCACTGGGAAAGAACTCTGCCCTGAGGGGGAGAGAGAGCACGGGTCACTGGGAGGTCAGGCCGTATCAAGTGTGGGGTGTCAGGTAAGGGGGAGGAAGGAATGTAAAGAGGGTGTGGTTTAGTCCAAGTGGTAATATCAGATTTACCACTGGTAACATCTGATTTCCTTGGAACCTACTCCCTAAATTCAGCTAGAGAAATACAAATTCTATAGAAGAAAAACAACAAACTCAACACTCTGTAGTAGAAGAAGCCAAATTAATGGATTGGCTAAAATCAAGATTTTAAGTTAGAAAAATTTAAAGAAAATATTTATCCTCAAAGAAACAACAGAATGTTAAACAGGAAACAGGAACAGTATTATCAGTTCAGTTCAGTCATTCAGTCATGTCCGACTCTTTGCAACCCCATGAACAGCAGTACGCCAGGCCTCCCTGTCCATCACCAACCCCCGGAGTCTACTCAAACTCATGTCTATCGAGTCAGTGATGCCATCCAGCCATCTCATCCTCTGTCGTCCCCTTCTCCTCCTGCCCCCAATGCCACCCAGCATCGGGGTCTTTTCCAATGAGTCAACTCTTCCAATGAGGTGGCCAAAATACTAGAGTTTCAGCTTTAGCATCAGTCCTTCCAATGAACACCCAGGACTGATCTCCTTTACAATGGACTGGTTGGACCTCCTTGCAGTCCAAGGGACTCTCAAAGGGTCTTCTCCAACACCACAGTTCAAAAGCATCAATTCTTCAGGGCTCAGCTTTCTTCACAGTCCAACTCTCACATCCATACATGACCACTGGAAAAACCATAGCCTTGACTAGATGGACCTTTGTTGGCAAAGTAATGTCTCTGCTTTTCAATATGCTATCTAGGTTGGTCATAGCTTGCCTTCCAAGCAGTAAGCGTCTTTTAATTTCATGGCTGCAATCACCATCTGCAGTGATTTTGGAGCCCCCAAAAATAAAGTCTGACACTGCTTCCACTGTTTCCCCATCTATTTCCCATGAAGTGATGGGACCAGATGCCATGATCTTCGTTTTCTGAATGTTGAGCTTTAAGCCAACTTTTTCACTCTCCTCTTTCACTTTCATCAAGAGGTTTTTTAGTTCCTCTTCACTTTTTGCCAGAAGGGTGGTGTCAGCTGCATATCTCAGGCTATTGATATTTCTCCCGGCAGTCTTGATTCCAGCTTGTGCTTCTTCTAGCCCAGCATTTCTCATGATGTACTCTGCATATAAGTTATATAAGCAGGGTGACAATATACAACCTTGACGTACTCCTTTCCCTATTTGGAACCAGTCTGTTGTTCCATGTCCAGTTCTAACTGTTGCTTCCTGACCTGCATACAGGTTTCTCAAGAGGCAGGTTAGGTGGTCTGGTATTCCCATCTCTTTCAGAATTTTCCACAGTTTATTGTGATCCACACAGTCAAAGACTTTGGCATAGTCAATAAAGCAGAAATAGATGGTTTTCTGGAACTCTCTTGTTTTTTCCATGATCCAGCAGATGTTGGCAACTTGATCTCTGGTTCCTCTGCCTTTTCTAAAACCAGCTTGAACATCTGGAAGTTCACGGTTCACATATTGCTGAAGCCTGGCTTGGAGAATTTTGAGCATTACATTACTAGCATGTGAGATAAGGAGCCAGAATCTGGAGATTCTGCATATGAAAATATAATCATTGAGATAAAAAACTCAAAGTGGGAGTTGAAAAACAGAAAGGATAATGCTATGAAGACAGCCCCTTAAAAATAGAGTTGGGGGAATGGATGAGATCTGAATGATACTATTTATATAAAATAAAAGCACAGATAAACAAAACAACACAATAAATAGTCCTAAAATGTGTGTATGTGTACAACTCAAGGAACATAGATTAAAGAATAGAATGACTAAGGGGATGTGAAATTGGAGTAGGGATGAAAATGAAAAAGGAGAAGAAAAGAAAATGAGAAAGGCCTTGAACAGACCATTGATGTACTTCATTACGACAAGAAGTATAATAAACTCAGGTCTCGGCCTTTGAGGACCAAAAATAAGATCCTTTTTAAAAGAATCCTATTTTTAAAAAACTGTAAAGGAATACAGAAAATAATAGTAGTTGTTCTAGTACAGGATAAATTTATGGACATTTTGTCCATAATTTTAAAACACTGTAATTTTTCAACTTATAATAATATCTTAGCCAAATGAATGATTTCCTTCAGGAAGTTATTTATATGCTCAGATAATCTGACTTTAATCAATTTATAATTTGCAATATTGAACTGAATTTTTTTGCAGTTATGAATCACAAGGAAAACAGTACCTTCAATGATGCAATGCCATTTTGAGACATTAATCCTTAAGATAAAGATACAGACTTTTCAGTCAGTAAATGTCATCAAAAAAAAGAGAAAAATTGTCATCGTTTAAATTATCTAAGCTTCTGAAACTTGTGTCAGTTGCTTTGTTTTATTCATCAAAAACTCCTTTTCTACTGTTCAACCAGGTTAATGATGAACAACCTTTATATTGTTAGATCAAATTGCCTGACATTTCTCTCTAGATATATGTGAAAATTAGAAACAGTCCCAATCTGCATTCTTGACAGCACATTATTTTTGAATATTGTATTTAAATTTTGTATTATTATGCCAATAAAATTTTAATTGAGATGAAATCCCCATAACACAAAATTAGCCATTTAAAAGAGTAATCTAGTAGCATTTAGTATTTAGCATTTAGTATATTCACAATGGTGTGAAACAATTACTTCTATCTAGTTTCAAAATATTTTCATCATAACACAGCACTGTAAATCAACTGTACTCCAATATAAGATAAACATTTTTTTTTAATTTCATCAACCCTGAAGGAGATCCTGTACCCATTAAAACAGTCACTTTCTAGTCCCCACCTCCCCTGCCTCTGGCATCAGCTTTTTGTCTTTCTGTCTCTCTGTATTTACCAATTCTAGATATTTCCTATAAATAGGATCATATGGTATGTTTGCATTGCTTTTTAGGTCACTTCTGAAGAAAATTACTTTAACTACTTGAGTTATTAAAATCTCTGATTGAGACAGCCCTAATGGTTTAAGCCATACTAGTTTTCAAATAAATATTGTTGTTCATATAAACTCCAAACTTAATTGAATGTTGAGAAGAAGTTAAACAATAGAACAAATACAAATGATACATATCTGCCCAAGTCTATCTTTTTTGGGGGGTGGTGGCCACTTGGCGAGGCATGCAGAACCTCCCCAAGCAGGGATCAAACCCATGTCTTCTGTAGTGGAAGCTCAGAGTCTTTACCACTGGACCACATCTTGACATCTGCCCAAGTCTAACCTCATCCCCTTTTACTATCCTTCCAGTCCCTAAAAACCACTAAGTTAGATTTCTGACAATGCCCTAAATCTCATGAACATGAGTGCTGTGTGCTAAGTCACTTCAGTCGTGTCTGACTGTGCGAGCCTATGGACTATAGCCTGCCAGGCTCCTCTGTCCGTGGGATTCTCCAGGCAAGAATACTGGAGTGACTTGCCATGCCCTGCTCCAGAGCATCCTCCCAGTCCAGGGATGGAAGCTGCATCTCTTATGTCTCCTGCACTGGCAGGCAGGTTCTTTACCACTGGCGCCACATGAACACTCCATGTCTATTCATGCCTCCCCATTATGCATACTAATCCCTGGAATGCATTTCCCCTCATGACTACCTAACCCTTACTCATGACTAAGGTAAAACATTACCTGCTCTTCCAAAGTCTCCATCTTAAACGTTCTCTGACTCCTTTACCTCCATATCACCACTCTGCCTTGTTCATGCCTCTCACATTGTACTTACCATGTTGCACTGTAAATAAAATGTTTATATGTAATTCCTCTACTTGATACTGAATCCTTTTGTATCCCTAGTGCCCAGCACAATAACTTTAACTTTCTAAAAATCAACAAAGTATTAAATGGATCACAACTATACCATGGACCATAGTTAGATAACCTTTGATTAATAACAGTGGCCTCATAATTTGGTGCCTGCATAAGTGGCCTGAGCATCCCCTGAGAGCTTTTTCCAAATACAAATTCTTGGATCATACTCAAGACCTACTGAGTCAGAAACTCTGGGGGAGGCACCTAGCAATCTGGGATTTAAAATATCCTCCAGGGGATTCCCTGTTGGTCCAGTGGTTGAGACTCCACCCTTCTACTGCGGGGGGCATGGGTTCGATCCCTGGTTGGGGAACTAAAATCCAAAATGCTGCATGGCCAAAAATAAATAAATAAATAATATTCTTTAAAAAAAACTAGGTTCTTTTTAAAAAAAGAAAGAAAGAAAAGCCCTCTAGGTAATTGTGATGCACACTCTCGTTAGAATCATTGACCTAGAAAATTGAGAACAACAGAACAGCTATCTTAACTTGGCCTCTGGGAAAACATACCCCCTGGCTTTCCTGTGACCTCTGAGACTGCTCTTCCCAAGTATCCTCTATTGAATCCTTGTCCTTTTGCCCACACCCCCGTGCTGGAGTGCCTCTGGGTTCACGCTTCAGGTCTCTTCTCTGTCTGCACTCACTCTAGGCCTGTGCACACTTTCTAGACACTGATGACACCCAAATCTATGTCTCTCACCCCACCTCTCTAAATCCCAGACCCATATAAATCTGTTTCTCCACTTGGATGTCTGCTTGGCATCTATGAGCTCTTAATCTTCTTCAGAAACCTATGATTCTCCATTACACCTTCTCTATCTCAGTAGACTTGTTTGCCAAGTTTCTCAGACCAAAAACCTTAGAGTCATCCTTGATTCCTTTTCTTCTTGTGACACTTTACCATCAACCACCCATCAGCATATTTATTCCTGAAACCTCCAAACTACATGCTCAGCAATTTCCCACCCTCACTGCTGTGCCACCCACAGTCCCAGCTGCCATTATCTCTTGTCTGGATTCCTCATTAGATGAGTCTCTCTGCCAACATTCCTATTCCACCACCACAAATACACACCCATTCAGTTCTCCACACAACAGCCGAAATATTAACCAGAATATTCCATTTCCCATCACACACTTATTTTTAACATCCAAATCCTTTCCATGACCTATAAAACACTGTATTAACTTGCCCCTAAAACCCATGACAACCATCTTCCCAATCTTTCTTATATCCTTTCTTTTCTTCAAACACTCAAAAGATTCACTTTAGGGGTTATGCTTATACTATTCTCTTTGTTTATAATAGGTTTTCTCGTGACTCTCAGGAAGGCCCTTCAGTGCTCTTCATTCCTATCTCTTTAAACTCTTTCTAAAATAGTAGCTGCCCTTACCATCTACCTCACTACTTTGTGTTAAGCACTGTTTGTATTAGTTATCTATTGCCACTTAACAAGTTACCCCAAAATTCAGTGGCTTAAAACAGCACACGTTATCTCACAGATTCTGTGGGTCAGGAGTCCAAGTAGGACTGAGATGGGTCCTTTACTTCAAGACCTCTCACAAGGCTGAAATCAGCTTCAACGGAGGAACAATCCACTTGCAACCTGACTCAGTGCTTGTTAGCAGAATTTAGTTCCTTGAAGGCTGCTGAACTGAGGGTTCCTTGCCACATGAGCCTTTGTAATATGCCTCTTATTCCATCAAAAACCCACAAAGGAGAAAGTCTGCCAGCAAGATGGAAACCGCAGTATTCTATAACCTAACCATGGAAATGGGGCTTCCCTGGTGGCTCAGTGGTAAGAAACCCACCTGCAAATGCAGGAGACAGGGTTCAATCCCTAGGTTGGGATGATCCCCTGGAGAAGGAAATGGCAACCCACTCCAGTATTCTTGCCTTGGAAATCCCATGAACAGAGGAGCCTCGTGGGCAACAGTCCATGCGGTCACAAAAGAGTTGGACACAACTTAGCAACTAAACAATCTCACCACCTTTTCTATAAGATGTTGGTTAGAAGCAAGTCACTAGGCACAGTCCATGGGCAAGGGGAGGAGTTTGCACAAGGGCAAGAATACCAAGAAGTATGATCATTAATTCAGTTCAGTTCAGTCACTCAGTCATGTCCGACTCTTTGCGACCCCATGAACTGCAGCACACCAGGCCTCCCTGTCCATCACCAACTCCCAGAGTCCACCCAAACCCATGTCCATTGAGTCGGTGATGCCATCCAGCCATCTCATCCTCTGTCATCCCCTTCTCTTCCTGCCCTCAATCTCTCCCAGAATCAGGGTCTTTTCAAATGAGTCAGCTCTTCACATGAGGTGGCCAAAGTACTAGAGTTTCAGCTTTAGCATCAGTCCTTCCAATGAACACCCAGGACTGATCTCCTTTAGAATGGACTGGTTGGATCTCCTTGCAGTCCAAGGGACTCTCAAGAGTCTTCCCCAACACCACAGTTCAAAAGCATCAATTCTTTGGTGCTCAGCTTTCTTTATAGTCCAACTCTCACATCCATACATGATTACTGGAAAAACCATAGCCTTGACTAGATGGACCTTTGCTGACCAAGTAATATCTCTGCTTTTTAATATGCTATCTAGGTTGGTCATAACTTTCCTTCCAAGGAGTAAGCATCTTTTAATTTCATGGATGCAGTCACCATCTGCAGTGAGTTTGGAGGCCCCCAAAATAAAGTCTGACACTGTTTTCAGTTTCCCCATCTATTTGCCATGAAGTGATGGGAGACCATTAGGGGGCATTGTAAAGGCTTTCTATCTGTGTCCTAAGCATATTTCATATGTGTGAGTACATTCTTGAAAGTTATTTTTTTCTCAGTTTAAGGCAGATACTAAGACAGGTGGCCAAATTCATATGAGTTGTAAAGATTTGGTCTGAATTTGGACTCAGGTGTGGTAGACTCCACCGTGATCTTAATGACCACACCATCCTGCCAGGTACAGTGTGTTGCAATTATAACTCCTTTGAGTCTCCTCTTTTCATCTGTTAAGAGAACTGAACTAGAAGTCCTCTTAAGACTCTTATGCCTTGATAATACAGTGTGATGCTGAAGACAGAAATGGTTAATAAATTCAAATTTACTCTGCCCTGATCCTAACACTGAATACGTAAGGAATATTCTCCTTTTGTTGAGAGAAGATGCAGAGGCTATGATTAGATAGATATATCTCATGATTTTTTAAATTATATACCAAATCAACAGAATTTCAAGCAAATGATGTCTATGGCTTTATGCTCTATGTGAACCAAACAGGGAGATTGAGTTTAGCTCTTCTTTTTTATTGTTCCTAATTTTCTTTTTTATCTTATTTCCTGGGGGAATTCCCATATGCTTTTCAATTTACAGAAACTGCAGACTGAGACACCCTTATTTCTCAAGCCTTCCTTTACTCCCACTTCGAGCTCTTCTTTCCAGCAATGTGTATAAGTCAAATAAAAAAAGAATACATTATTAAATTAAAAGAGATCACTACTGCATATGCCACTCAATATGACATACAACACAATATTTCTTCTATTAAATTTCTTAGAACATTTAGCTCAGAAACATTATGCATGTATGATAAAGCCAAAATGGTCATTTGCAAGTAAAATAAAACCCAACTTTAATAGACTGAACTCAGCCTGCCTGGTAGTGATATTAAATTCTGATTTTCCAAACTAACTTAGGACTTATTTTAATCAACTATTGTATATCTTATTTCCATAATGAATACTAAAGGGAAAGATACATTTATGAGCACATTCAGTTCAGTTCAGTTCAGTCGCTCAGTCGTGTCCGACTCTTTGCGACCCCGTGAGTCACAGCACGCCAGGCCTCCCTGTCCATCACCATCTCCCGGAGTTCACTCAGACTCACGTCCATTGAGTCAGTGATGCCATCCAGCCATCTCATCCTCTGTCATCCCCTTCTCCTCCTGCCCCCAATCCCTCCCAGCATCAGAGTCTTTTCCAATGAGTCAGCTCTTCGCATGAGGTGGCCAAAGTACTGGAGTTTCAGCTTTAGCATCATTCCTTCCAAAGAAATCCCAGGGCTGATCTCCTTCAGAATGGACTGGTTGGATCTCCTTGCAGTCCAAGGGACTCGCAAGAGTCTTCTCCAACACCACAGTTCAAAAGCATCAATTCTTCGGCGCTCAGCCTTCTTCACAGTCCAACCCTCACATCCATACATGACCACTGGAAAAACCATAGCCTTGACTAGATGGACCTTAGTCAGCAAAGTAATGTCTCTGCTTTTGAATATACTATCTAGGGTGGTCATAACTTTTCTTCCAAGGAGTAAGCGTCTTTTAATTTCATGGCTACAGTCACCATCTGCAGTGATTTTGGAGTCCAAAAAAATAAAGTCTGACACTGATTCCACTGTTTCCCCATCTATTTCCCATCAAGTGATGGGACCAGATGCCATGATCTTCGTTTTCTGAATGTTGAGCTTTAAGCCAACTTTTTCACTCTCCTCTTTCACTTTCATCAAGAGGCTTTTGAGTTCCTCTTCACTTGTGCCATAAGGGTGGTGTCATCTGCATATCTGAGGTTATTGATATTTCTCCCGGCAATCTTGATTCCAGCTTGTGTTTCTTCCAGTCCAGCGTTTCTCATGATGTACTCTGCATATAAGTTATTTCAGTACAAATAAAACTATTTCACTTATTCACTCCTCCCACTAGTAACTCAGTTCAAATCAGTATTAAATACATCAAGTATTAAATGTGCAATCAAGTGATGCTTCTTATGCTTGAATGGTTACCCAACCAAGCAATCC
The DNA here is from genome assembly GCF_014754425.2 of Oryx dammah. Classification (NCBI taxonomy): domain Eukaryota; kingdom Metazoa; phylum Chordata; class Mammalia; order Artiodactyla; family Bovidae; genus Oryx; species Oryx dammah. The sequence goes on along the minus strand of NW_024080556.1, from coordinate 5,025,714 downwards.
AGCAAAAAGGAAAACATATGTCAACTAAAGTTTTGTGTACAGCCCAAGTAGAGTGAACAGTTAATAATTACAGTGCCTTCCATATAGTTAATGCTCAATGAACACTGACTATTTGAAGAATATGAGAAAGATTAACCATTCAGAAATTTTGGATCTAAAGAGTCGATACTATTACATGTTTGTTTCCAAAAATGTTTCTGCAGTGCCTATTAAAAATCAGTTTATCACTGTGGGAGTTCCCACAGTGTTCAGAAACTGAATTTTTTTTTTAAATCAGCAAGACAGGAACACTGCTCAAATAAATAAACTATATAGAGTTTTATGCAAAATACAACATAAGTTTAGAATAGTGGCAGCTCAGGCTGAAATCAGAGACCACCTGAACCAGGTCTTAGAAGTTAATTAGAATTAGAACAAGCATGAAAGAAGAAGGACTTTCCTCGTGGTCCAGTGGCTAAGACTCCATGCTCCCAATGCAGGGGGACTGAGCTTGATCTTTGGTCAGGGAACTAGATTCCGCATGCCACAACAAAGATCAAAGATCGTGTGTGCCGCAATTAAGACCTGACGGAGCCAAATAAATAAATATTTTTAAAATAAAAGTAGCAATAAAAAAGAAGAAGAAATAGGATTCTAAGAAGGTGAAATCTCAGCAGTAAAGCAAGGCAAGCACGATTTATCAAAAACAGGAGATAAGGAATAAGTAATAGAAACACCAGACTTTAAATCTTTAAAAAACTGTAACACTTTATTTAAAGATTTGCTTATTTGTTTGTTTCCTTAATGTGGGATGAGCAATATTGCCTGTACCATCTAAGGAAAAAAAGAAGTAAAGCAGGTTTGTAAAAGTGTTAGTTACTCAGTCGTGTACGACTCTTTGCAGCCCTATAGACTGTAGCCCACCAGGCTTCTCTGTCCATGGAATTCTCCCATTCCCTTCTCCAGGGGATCTTCCCGACCCAGGGATCAAACTGGGATCTTCCACATTGGAGGCAGATTCTTTACCTTCTGAGTCACCAAGGAAGCCCAAAGAAGGTTTAAATAATATGTAATCTGATGAAAAATATCATTTAGTGGTTTAGATTTTATATTAATTTGCTAGGGCTGCCTGAACAAAGTACCACAGACTGGAGAATTTAAACAACACTTATATTCTCACAATTCTGGAGATCTATATTTTAGCAGGGTTGATTTCTTCTGAGATCTCTCTAGCTTATAGATGACTGTCTTCTCCCTGTGGTCTTCCTACTGTGTGTGTCTATGTCCTAATCTCTTTTTATGAGTACAACAGCTGTATTGTATGACAGTGAAAGTGTTAGTCAATCACCTGAGTCGACAGTATGCAACCCCAGGGGTTGTAACCCGCCAGTCTCCTCTGTCCTTGGAATTCTCCACGCAAGAATACTGGAGTTGGTTACCATTCCCTTATCCAGGGGATTTTCCTGACACACACACAATGTATAGACAGAAAACAGCAGCAAGTCAAGAAAAATGTATTCTTGATTTCTCCCTGTTCTGCCTTAACGTGGGGTGGGCAATGTGCCTGAACATTTTCAGGGAGGGGGAAGAAATATAAAGAAGGTACCTTTACTTTAAGTACCTAGAAACAATCTAAATGTAAATCATAAAGCATTAAAGCTGGGGAAACCTCAAAGGTTATGGGGCCACATTCCTTCTCATTCTACTGAGGAAAATAAAGACGTAAAGGCTAAGTGTCTCCTCTTGAATGATTCATTTAATAATCACTATCCCAGTTAACTGGGACTTCCCAGGTGGCACAGTTGGTAAAGAATCCACCTGCCAATGCCAGAGATGCAAGCAAAGCGAGTTTGATCCCTGGGATGAGAAGATCCCCTGAAGTAGGAAATGGCAACCATTCCAGTATTCTTGCCTGGAGAATTCCATGGACAGAGGAGCCTGACAGGGCAACAGTCCTTGGAGTCCAAAGTGTCGAACACGACCGAGCACACACGCATGCATTCCAGTTAATTATATTTTAACTATAAAATATTAAATTATAAAGAAACATGAAGTTTTTAAAGAACCTTGAATTTTGTGAGGGCTTAGTATATGTGGGCTTCCCTTGTGTGGGCTTCCCTTGTGGCTCAGCTGGCAAAGAATCCACCTGCAGTGCGGGAGACCTGGGTTTGATCCCTGGGTTGGGAAGATCCCCTGGAGAGGAGAAAGGCTACCCATTCCAGCATTCTGGCCTGGAGAATCCCATGAACTGTATAGTCCATGGGGTCGCAAAGAGTCGGACACGACTGAGTGACTTTCACTTTCTTTCACACTTTCTTAGTATATGTAACTTTAAAGTATTGGATTGGCCTAAAAGTTCGTTTGGGTTTTTCCATAATGGAAATACTATATCATTTTTCCATAGTGAATGTTTTGGCCAACCCAATATAAGGCTGTAGATGAATTCTGAGTATATTTACCTAGACCTGTGCTGTCCATTTCAGCAGCTATTAGCCAATAGGTCTACTTAGATTTAAATTATTAACATTAAGTAAAATTAAAAATTCAGCACCCCTATCACACTTCAAGAACAAGTATGGTTAGTAGCTACTATATTGCGCAGTGTAGATACAGAATAGTTTTGCCATTACACAAAGTTCTATTGGACAGTGCCAGTCCTGAATATTCTAGAAATCAGGTAGCAACTTCTTCTAGAAAGTCTAAGAAAGCTCAGCTTTATAATTCTCTCAAATGGTAAAATATAACAGGTGGCTCATTTCAATTACAAACACCTCATGTATTTTCTGGCAGAAAGAAGCTCCTTTCAAATTTTACTTTCACATTTTTCAGCTTCCCATTGACCTTCATCAAAGTGAAATTAAACTTGATTTTTGAAAGAAAAAAAAAGAGTCACATTACTAAATTTAATCAATGTATAACATTTTTTAACAACCCAAAATGGCCCCACATAAATTCTAGATTATTCCAAAAGCTTTCCTTTCCTAAAGAAACTCTGTAGATTTTCCTCCATTTCTGAAATACTGTGGTCAAGTCTGTGAATGGCAGGAGATTACTATCTTATCTACTGGCATTCCTTTATTTGCATGCACATTTTAAATTAAGAAATTAAAATCACGAAGACTGCTCCTAAATGTATGAAGAATTACAGAACAACATGAAACCCACAGAAATGAATCACTTTATTTTTTAACAAGAATATCATTTGATGAAGTTTACGTTTTCACAGAGGAAAAGAATGTTATGAGAGGTAAGAGGTGTATTGGAACAACGAGCATGTGAGATTTGCCTTAAGAGCAGGTTTGAGACCCAGTGGTTGTTATTCAGTTGCTCAGTCTGTCCAACTCTTTGTGACCCCATAGACTGCAGCACGCTAGGTTTCCCTGTCCTTCACCATCTCCCAGAGTTTACTCAAACTCATGTCCATTGAATCTGTGATGCCGTCCATCAGAGGTGCCAACTATCTCCTTCTCTGTTGCCCCTTCTCCTCCCACCCTCAGTCTTTCCCAGCAATCACGGTCTTTCCTAATGAGTCAGCTCTTCGCATCAGGTGGCCAAAGTATTGGAGCTTCGGCTTCAGCATCAGTCCTTCTAATGAATATTCAGGGTTGATTTCCTGAGTGTTCCTCAAAGGGGAGTATCCGTGTCCTCAGCAACAGCTGAAGATACAGACCCGAGAACCAGACCTACAAGACCAGCGTCTCTGTGGAAGAAGCACGGGAATTTGAATTTTTAAGTGCTCCCAGGGTAATTCTTCCATCTAACAAAATTTGAGAGGAATGTGAATGTTGAAATCTAACTGAAGTCTCTTATATTTGGCTTAATATCTACAGAAGTAATTAGCTGTCCTGGTCATGTGAGTTTTGTACCCAGGCATGAAGAGTCCCTTATAGAGCAGATATTATTAAATGTATTGTTTTTCTTTTTGGAAACAGGAATAGTAACTTTAGCTGTAAGTATAATTAGAAAGTTGGAATATCCTACACACTGCTGATCGCTATATAACTGCACGCCCAATTACATGATCCTTTTGGAGCATCTAAATGTCACTCTGTTGTACTTCTGCAACAGTTTTTTAAAAAGACCCTAAAGAGATATCAATCAAGGATACACCCTGTAGCCTCTCATGAGGGCTAACTGAGCACCTACTATGTGCCTGGAACTCATCCATACCCTTTTCACACATTTCATTGCATCCCTAAAACCCAGCCAATGCAACACTGAGCCCCATGTTGCACCAGTGAGCAAGGCTGCAAGAAGTCCCCAGAGAATCTCATTTACATCCTGATATATGGTCACTGTCTGAGTCATCATCTACTCTCAGGGAAAAGGGGTGGATATTGCACTTAAAACTCCCTTCCACCTGCTAAAGCATTTTACTTAGCAAATGCCCTCAGTGTTTGTGGCAGAGTCCAAAGACTGTTGAGTAACAAGTACTTTTCTTCCCTTTTTTTTTTTAGAAGCCTGAGCCTTCTTCATGGGTTGATTGCTGTTCAAATAAAGTGAAATGATTACAGGAGTAGGCTAAGTGAGCTCATTCTATTCTCTTTTTTTAAATACTCACAAGAGGATCTATCATCCATCTGAAAGACATTCAATCCCTGAAAACAAGATCTTAACGCTTCATCAAAGCTTGAAGAAGCCTAAGGAAATTTTGGAAAGTAGCCAATTAGGTGTGTCTGTTCAGTTTGATGGTTTCCCCTTCTCTTCTTCACTTCTTTGATCCTCAGCTGTCTGACTTTCTTTCCCGTTAGCTGAACAGCAGCCAAGGAGCCTGAGGCTATAAGTAGGATCTGAGAGACACCCATTAAAACAACTGGAGACCAACTCCTTGACATAGATTGCACATCACAGACTTTAACCTGATCCTAGTCAGTCAGATTACTAAGCACCATTAAGCACAATGCAGGAGATGCAAGAGATGTGAGTTCGATCCCTGGGTGGGGAAGATCCCCTGGAGTAGGAAATGGCAACCCACTTCAGTATTCTTGCTAGGAAGTTCCAAGGACAGAGGAGTCTGGTGGGCTACAGTCCAGGGGGTCGCAAAGAATCGGAGACAACTGAATGACTGAGCATACGTATACATTAAGCACAAACCCAAGGGGGAAAATGACGATTATCAGAGAAAATTTACGTCACTGCCAGAAGGAAAACAAATTCTCTGAATGCATGCAAGTATTGGGTTATTTTTTTCTCTCCCTTCTTAGACCATACGCTCCTTGGAGGTAAAACTATCTCATGCATCTCTTCAACCTTGGTGGACACAGGGATGGCTCATGGTAAATGCTCAAAAACCACACAAGGAATAAATGGGAACGCATTAATGCACGCAACTGTTTTCCTTCCGCTACTTTAAAGAAAACCTTTTAAATTTTTGTTTGTTTGTTTGATTGTGGCTCGAGTCAGAAATGTCAACTTCGATTTCAGTTTATCCTTCCATACCTCACAATTAGACTATTGCAATTTTCCTCTAGTTAAGTGCTCAGAGTCTTTTATCCTCAGTACTACATACAATACTGAATTGATCTCTAAAATATTGCTTTAATCATGCTAATTCTCTGCAGAGAAACCTTGCTTGACTCCTCATTCTGTGGCAAATAAAGTCTGAAACTCCATATCAGACATTCAAGACACCTAATTCATCAGCCAAATTTCTCGTTTCACCTCTGTTCCCTCATTTAGCCAATGTTCTTTCAGACAGAGGCAGTGATTTTGCGTCAGTCTGCAAACATGCCCTCAGATATCCGTTTCATTTTATTTGTTCATCAACAAAAATTTACCCAAGGCCTCTTGCTAGCAAAGAATTGTCCTAGATGTCCTGTAAACTTATACTTGCTTTGTTTTCCTCAGTAAAATAATACGGCATTTCTCTAGTGTTAATTTAAAGGGGATCTACTGTGCGTCTCACTATAGACAGAAGGTTCCCTTTGTATCCATTTCCTTATTTCCCCATGTGCATGTCTCTCCTTTTTCCAAACATAATAATTTTTTGCCTATGATTTGCTATAAAAAAAATCATTGTGAGATAGATTTTGTTTAGAGTGCTAGGAAATTGAAACGGCTTCCATACTGAAAACTGACTGTGAATCAATAAAAATAGAAATCTATAAAAACATAAAGTGGAAATAAAAGGAGATAGAGATGACATTTTCCAAAAATTTTGCATCAGGACATACTATATCAGGTTTCGTGATGTGTAACTTTTGGAACCTTTTATACCATATTTAAAATTACAATCATGTCAGAAATAAAAATCTTTAGAACTCGCTGAACAAGAGAGTTTTCAATGTTGAATCACTCAGAATTCAAAAACGTATCAGCAAAGGGTATTGGATATATCAAACACCAAAGAAAAATTTAATATCTTTACTTATAACAATTATTGTCTACTTATCTCTAGGTGAAACAAAATGAGTACTTATCTCAGAAATAGTGGAAAGCCCCATATAACAGTTATAATCATAAAAGTAATAGCAATAGTTATTGTAAAGAAGTATTAGTGATTCCAATTATTTTCCTGCCAACTTTTCCCTCATTCAGTGGTTTTCAGGGGTCTTTGTTAGACTTAGAAAAACTCTGAATATTAGAATATATTTTCACCACTGACCAAAACACTTCCAAAAATTCAAAAGATGCTTTATTTGTGAGTTTCAAAAGGATCTAAGGGATGTTTATCCATCCAATTCATTTAGTAAAAATTTATTTGATACCTATTATAGTCCAGGTATTAAGCTAAAACTCTTTACAATCCCATGGGCTGTAGCCCACCAGGCTCCTCTGTCCATGGGATCCTCCAGGCAAGATCACTGGAGTGGGGTGCCATTTTCTTCTCCAAGGGATCTTCCAGACTTAGGGATTGAACCTGCGTCTCCTGAATTGCAGGCAGATTCTTTACAGTCTGAGTCACCAGGAAAGCCCCTATATTTTCAAACAGCTTACTAACTCATGTGAAAATGAGAAACTGATGAGATAGTATCTATGGTCATATTTGAACAAAGAGCTTTTGGCCACTGAAAACATTTGTATATCAGAGAACTGTAGTTAAAACCATCAACTTTACACTCAGTCATATGGGGTTCAAACATCCTTAGTCTTACTCTCTGTGTGACCTAAGCAGGTCACTTAACCTCTCTGGTCTCCTAAGTTTCTTCACCTGAAGAATAAGAATTTAAGAACACGGACTTTGTAGGATTTTTTTTGATGATAAAACATTTTCTGACACAAGGTAACTGCTCTGTAAATAATTTTGTTGGGTTTTTGTTGTTGTTGTTGCTACTGTTAGTAGAAACTTCAGAAGTAGTGGCGGGGACTTCCCTGGTGGTCCAGTGGTGAAGAATCTGCCTTGCAATGCAGGGAAAGTGAGTTCGATCCCTGGCCAAGGACTAAGATCTCACATGCCTCAGAGCAACCAAGCCCACGCACCACAGCTATAAGCCCACTTGCCACAACTAGATCCCGCATGACACAACAGAAGACCCTGCATACTGCAGCTGATCCTGAGGCAGCCAAAAAAAGGAGCAGAGTTCTGAGGTATCTCCTACCAAGAGGAGAAGCACATGTATGTCAGTTAAATGGAACAGCAAGCAAGTGAAAAGAGGTTTGGAAGAGTTTATATTGTTTGTTTGTTTGTTTTAAAAAAAATGTAATTGTCTATTCTCCTATTGTTTCCCTATTGGGACAATGGCCTGAGAAGCGTTGGAAGATAAGGCAAGGTTGTGAACATTAAAATTGTAATACTCTCCATCCAGTATAGACTGGGATTTTCAGTTGCTAGACTAGAAAGACAGTGGTGTCTAGAAACAATACTGAATTCAAGTACAAGCAACAAAAACTTTACTGTAGGGGGAAAGAACATATCAACTCTACTTCTCCAGGTTTGATTAACATGTACTCAGCATCTCAACAATTTAGAAGAGTCTCTCTCTCTCTCTCTTTCACACACACACACACACACACACACACACACAATACATCTATTCTTTACACCAAAGGGAACCAGTAAACTAAGGAGTCCTTTTGCAAAATGAGGGGATAATTTTTCCTTTTACAGATTAAAATCTATTCCAGGCTCATCATTTTCTTCTTCAAAATTGCCATTACTGTTGACCAGAGGTTAAAAATTTTAAACAAAATCACTTTTATACTGCAGCTGATCCTGATGCAGCCAAAAAAAGGAGCAGCTGTAGACAGAAGCTCAGATGGAGCTCTGTAGACAGAAGTGTTAGTTCATATTCATTTGAACAACTAACAATTCAAATAAAAAATACACTGTGCCGGTATATTTCATCTACTCTATGTCAGTACTCTGAAAAATGTAGAGATCAAAATGATTATGTTGAAATTCTTTTTTAAAAATTATAACACACCTTTATTAAAAATGGTTTTAAAGATTATCAATATTAAATGTTGGCAGGACACAGCAAATGGAATTGTCATACACTGCTAATAGAATACAAAATGGTACAGCCCCTTTGCAATAGGAAACACACCCAGAAGTTTGGACTTGCCAGAGAGCACTTAAGCTATTAGTTGTGGTGTAGGTATATGTTGAAATTCTTAGGTGATTCTATCCATTTCTTTTTTCCATCTTTATTGAGATATAATTGACAAATAATACTGTGTGAGTTTAAAGTATACAGGGTGTTGATTTGATACATTCATATATTGTGAACTGATCACCACCATAGCATTAGCTAACACCTCCATCATATCACATAATTACCCGTTCTTTCTTATGGTGAGCACGTTTAAGATCCACTCCCTTAGCTACTTGCAAGTATATAATATAGTATTATTAACTATAATTATCATGTTCTACATTAGATCCGCAGAACTTATTCATCTTACAACTGGAAATTTGTACACTTTGACCAATCTCTCTCCATGTACCCCACCCCTCAGCCCCTGTGAACTACCATTCAAGATACTTATTTCTATGAGTTTGGCTTCTCAGATTCCACATAATTGTGAGACCATACAGTATTTGTCTTTCTCTGTCTGACTTATTTCACTCAGCACAATGCTCTCAAGGTCAATCTGCCGCTGCTGCTGCTAAGTCGCTTCAGTCGTGTCCAACTCTATGCGACCCCATAGACGGCAGCCCACCAGGCTCCGATGACCCTGGGATTCTCCAAGCAAGAACACTGGAGTGGGTTGCCATTTCCTTCTCCAATGCATGAAAGTGAAAAGTGAAAGTGAAGTCGCTCAGTCGTGTCCGACTCTTAGCAATCCCATGGACTGCAGCCTACCGGGCTCCTCTATCCATAGGATTCTCCAGGCAAGAGTACTGGAGTAGGTTGCCATTGCCTTCTCCCAAGGTCAATCTATGTCATAGCAAATGGAAGGACTTCCTTCTTTCTCATAGCTGAGTAATATTTCACTGTGCTATGTATGAATATATACCATGTGTGCATGCTAAGTTGCTTCAGTCATGTCCGATTCTGTGCAACCTCATGGACTGTAGACCATCAAGCTCCTCTGCCCATGGGGTTCTCCAGGCAAGAATACTGGAGTGGGTTGCCACGCCCTCCTCCAGGGGATCTTCCCAGTCCATGGCATGAACCCAGATCTCTAGGAGCCCCGGCATTGCCTGGCAGGTTCTTTACCACTATTCACCTGGGAGGCCCCATGAGTATACGCCACATCTTCTCTATCCACTGTTCCACTGACAGGCCTTTAGGTTGTTTCCATATCTTAGCTGTTGTGAATAATGCTGCAAGAAACATGGGCGTGCATACGCCTCTTTGAGAACTGATTTCGTTTCCTTCAGATATATATCCATAAGTGAAACTTCTCTGTCTTATGGTAGTTCTATTTTCAGTTTTTTGAAGAACTTCCATTTTGTTTGCCATAGGTGCACCAACAGTGCACAAGGGTTTGTTCACCTTCAAAATTGACATATTCCAAATGATACATGGCTACGGTCAAAGAACCAAATATCCAAGATACAAGGTCTCTTAGCTAAGATTTCCATAATCCCATTTGTTCTGGCAAGGTTTAATTTTCCACTAGAAGAAGTGTGTTTCCTTCTCTCCTTTGTATGTTTGCGGTATTTTGTGTGTATGTGAGACAGGGAGAGAGAAACAGAGAGAAGGGCAGAAAGATGGAGGGTTGGCTCCTATTCAATTTCTTAATTTCCAAATCTGAAATTGGCTCAGTGGTAAAGAATCCGCCTGCCAGTGCAGGAAACTTGGCTTCGATCCCAGGGTTGGGAAGACCCCCTGGAGGAGGAAATGGCAACCCACTTCAGTATGCTTGCCTGGAGAATCCCGTGGACAGAGGAGCCTGGCGGGCTATAGTCCATGAGGTCAAAAAGAATCAGACATGACTTCATCGCTACACAACAACAACAGACCTTGTAAAGCCCTGACTTACCAGTACGGTGATAGTCAAGGAGCACCTCATTAGTGTTGCTTCAGCAGGCTCTCTGAAGCCTATTTCTGACTGATTGAGAGATTGGGGGGCAAAATTCAAATTCTGCACTTAAGAAATCAGAACCCTAGTCTTCAAAAGGGGATGCCTTTGAGAAGAGAAAAAATTTAAAATAAAAGGAAGATTTGCTGAGCAAAGAGAGAGAGAGAACCTAATCACATCTCTCAACCATGCAATTCAGTTGCCTGGCTGTTAATTCAGACCGATGAACTTTCCTCCATTGAGTGCTATGAGTGCTGAGCTACTTTAGTCATGTCTGATTCCTTGGGACCCCATGGACTGCAGCCCACCAGGCTCCTCAGTCCATGGGATTTTCCAGGGAAGAATACTGCAGTGGGTTGCCATGCCCTTCTCCAGGGGATATCCCCAACCCAGGGATTGAACCAGCATCTCTTGTGTCTCCTGCTTTGGCAGGTGGGTTCTTTACCACTAGCGCCACCAATGTATTAGTAAAACTAGGTCATTTCTCAAGTCTTGCCTATGGCCATGTTGTGGTGTTTTGGGGGTTTGAGGATTGTGTGTGTGTGTGTGTGTGTGCATGTGTGCACGCGCTTGGAATAGCTTCAGCACAGCACTTTGATCATATCAAACCACCCCTTTGATAGTATCACAGAAAAGTAATACAGCTTATTGGTTTACACCACACTCTAAAGGTCTTAGGGCCCCTCCTTTCTATTCTTTCAGCCTTGTTTTCCTGCACACCACTACTCCCTCCGCCTGCCAGGGTGAGAGGATCGGACTGAAACAGGAGGATTTCCGAAGCCTCTTTATCCTCAGCTCAAGTGGAAGTAGTTATAAAAGACCTCTTGAATTAGAAAAAAATAGTTTTTGCTTTAGTGTTCAAATTATAAGTACATGGGGGCAGCCTGCTTTTCAGATCTGATTCTTTAGAATCAGTTACAAGACTCTTGAGAATCCGTTAGTTAAAAATGTAACTAGAAATACAAACACAATAAAATAGAAGGAAAGGAGAGGAATGATGGAAGGCAGGAGATTATAAAAAGGGAGAGAGGGAGCGGCAGTGGAGAACAAGCTCTTTCTGTTACAAGGCAGGTTGTACTTTTTCTGTTGTTCACTCCTGCCATCTCGTGGTTACTATGCAGTAACGCTTGCATCCGATGTGTGAAATCACAAAATAGACCTTCTGAAATAAAAACATGGTAAGTTATTCACCCAACCTCTGTGACACATTCCACCCCTTTCTCCGGTCTAGACATGACTGTGAATGGTCTGTATCTGTTCACGTCCAGTGCATTTCACTACAGAGCCAAGGCTCCAAAGATGAAATAAATTCTAAGAAGTTTCATGATTTCCACTTACCCAGTGTCTCACTTTGAGCAAGTTCCCAGAAAACTTACATTCTGGAATTCTAGGATGTCAACAAGTTCCTTTTCCTAAACACTGAACAAACCAATAAAGCGCCATTCCTTACAAGATAATATTAAGCTCAAGAGAAAATACACTAATAAAACAGAACTGTAGTTTCTAGTCATGGCTTCAATAATCAAAAATAACCCCTGCCTTTTTCATGCTTGATAGAAAAAATACCTCAATCGTACATGGTATCATCTTTACTTTTAATTTTTTTCAAGTTTTCTTTTTAATAATCTTGCTTCAAAACTTTGTTCTGGAGGTCAAGCCTTTTCCATTGCAGGAGAGGCTCCTCTGTCCTCTACCTTTTGAGGCTCTTGGTGGAGACACTCCCTACCCACCCAAACGTGTAATAAAAGACAGATTAATAAAAGAAGAACATGCTGCGCTGTGCTAAGTCGTGTCCACCTCTTTGCAACCCCATGGACCGTAGCCCCATTCCTCCGTCCATGGGGTTGTCCAAGCGAAAATACTGGAGTGGGTTGCCATTTTCTTCTCCAGGGGATCTTCCCAACCCAGGGATCGAATTCAGGTCTCCTGCATTGCAGGCAGATTCTTTACCGTCTGAGCCACTGAGGAAGACCTCAGGAAAACAGCAACTCCCCAAAATGGCCCAAGCTAACACCTTAAATACCACCTCTGAAAGTTAAAAGTTGAAAGTTAAGTCGCTCAGTCATGTCCGACTCTTTGCGACCCCGTGGACTGTAGCCCACCAGGCTCCTCCATCCATGGGATTCTCCATGCAAGAATACTGGAGTGGGTTGCCATTTCCTTCTTCAGAGGATCTTCCTGACTAGCTAAAGACAAAAGAAGACCTTAGGGTAGGGTGTAGTTATGGAAGATTACTAGGAAAAGCACAACAAACAAGGATAAATTTGTTATGCAGATTTAAGTTGCTGCCTTCTCCACTGATAGGAGTTTCTGGAGATTTAGATCATCTTCTCTTCCTGGTGTATTTCCCTAGTGGCTTAGACGGTAAAGCCTCTGCCCACAATACGGGAGAAACCTGGGTCAGGAAGATCTCCTGGAGGAAATGGCAACCCACTCCAGTATTCTTGCATGGAAAATTCCAAGACTGGGAAGCTTGGTAGACTACAGTCCATGGGGTTGCAAAGAGTCGGACACAACTGAGCGACTTCACGTTCTTTCCTTTTTCTCTTCCTGGTAGAAAGAGGGAAGTGAAAGTGAAAGTGTTAGTCACTCAGTCCAGTCTGACTGTAACCCCATGGACTGTAGCCTTCCAGGCTCCTCTGTCCATTGGATTCTCCAGGCAAGAATAGTGGAGTGGGTTGCCATATCCTTCTCCAGGGGATCTTTGTGACCCAGAAACTGAACCTGGATCTCCTCCATTGCAGGCAGATTCTTTACCATCTGAGCCACCAGGGAAGCCCCAGAAAGAGGGAGATATTCTTAAAACGGACATTTCCCCGTAGAAATGTAAATGTCTCCTACAAAAGGATAACTTCTACTCAGGTTGCTGAGCTTCACTTGTGTCTGCTGTTTCTTAAAAATAACCTACTCAAAGTAATCCATATGCTACAGAGATCTATTTAGGGGCCTGGTGTATTTTGCTCCCTTCCCCCACATTAGTGGTCATCAGGCCATTGTAGGAGCTTCTGTTGCAAAGTCAGACGTGCAGACTCAGCTGCTTTGTTGGAGGCTTGAGTAGCTCTGTGAAGATAGCACACTGCAGAAATGGCTGAAGGGCCATGAGATAGTCTTACAAGAGTTGGATACCCATGGAGAGGAGCCTGATCTTTGCAAACAAGGTAGTAGAAACACTGTTTCTACCTTTTTAAGGGGGAAAAACACAAGGAAAGCTAGACTGAGAAGTAATGAGCTGCAAGCATGACTCACTCCCTCTCTGAAAGAGAGTTTTGAAAAGGCATAAACCACTCCCAGGTTTAGACATGTGGATGACAAGCACAGAGATGGAAAGTGACAGGCTGAACCAGAGAAGCTCAAGGCACATTTTTACAAAGAGAATTTGGGAAGGGGTTCAGGAATGTTTGACTTAGATGTTGTCAACCAAGAAACCCAGAAGGCTGCAAATAAGAGTTTATTTGGAGTCTTAGGAATTGCAATTTGGGAGACAGAGGTTCCCGTAAAACCCAGAGTGTTCAGGGAAGGGAAAGAGGCAGAGGTTTATAAAGGCAAAGGCCACAAGGTTGTTAAAGCTTCTGGCAGGAATTATGACTGACTCTGGCTCAAGAAAGAAAATGTTTGTCATTAAGGGATAGGCTGTCACAAGTTATTTAGGGTTAAGGACTTCTCTGGTGGCTCAGATAGTAAAGAATCTGCCTGCAATGTGGGAAACCCAGGTTCTATCCCTGGGTCAGGAAGATCCCCTGGAATGGCTACCCACTCCAGTATTCTTGCCTGGAGAATTCCATGACAGGGGAGCCTGGAGGGCTACCATCCATGGGCTTGCAAAAGAGTTGGAAATGACTGAGCGACTAACATACACACACAACAAGGGGACCAATAAGTACTTTGAGTGCTGAAAAATTGGATACATAGTCTGGATGGCTGGGTTAAGACCAGAGGTGGTCAAAATTCAGATTCCAACCAGCTGAGGTGTGCCAAAGTCCCATTTCCTCAGTAGCTTCGCAAGCCCATTTTAGAGAACATTCTTAGCAACACTGACTAATGGAAGCCTGTCTGCGATATTAGGTTGTAGGCATCAAAATTGGAAGAAGTAAAGGTGCATACATTAGAAAACAAAGCAGGCAGTTTATTAATATTTCAGAGGCACCTATATAAGGCTTCACAGCTCACAAAGAGCTTTGCATGCACTTCCTCATTCAACCTCAAAGTCTCCTAGGCAGATGACAAACTATGGTTTTATTTTATTGATGAGGGGAAATTGCCTTAGCAAAGTTAAGTGTCTTGCCCAAGGTCACATGACTGGCCAGAACACGTATTCAAACATAGAGGAAAAAAAAAAAAAGAAAGAAAAATTTTAGATACAAAATTCCTTTAAAAGATGTGGGAGATAAGGCTGACAGAGTTTAAAGAAAGACTTAATTCTGATCAAGAGTTTTAATGAATTGTTATTCCACTCTCTCACAGTAATTGCCTACTCTTGTGAGAGTTTTAAACCAAGTATTTTAGTCTGCAAAGCAAAAATGAAATAAAGCAGACAACATGAAAGGAGAAAAAGGCAAGAAACTGGAAAATCTGTCAGATCAATATAAAACCTAGAGAAATGACAACTAAATAATCAAACTGTTTCTAAAACAATTGTTCTTTTTCCTAT
The DNA here is from genome assembly GCF_014754425.2 of Oryx dammah. NCBI lineage: Eukaryota > Metazoa > Chordata > Mammalia > Artiodactyla > Bovidae > Oryx > Oryx dammah. The sequence continues at coordinate 5,010,677 of NW_024080556.1, read as the reverse complement.
AACCTATAAGCTTTTTAAAAAATGCACAATGTAAGAACTGTGAGCTGGGTGTTTTTCAGTGTCTCACTGAGACTCTAGCCCAGGAGGCAACCTCTCAGAGAGCTCCTAGGAACTGCTCTGAAGTGGTAGAGGAGAAGCCGGTATGTATACGTATAGCTGAGTCTCTGGCATCGGAGGCACATTCTTCACCCGCCTGAGCCATCAGGGAAGCGCCAAGGTGTAGGTCCTGTGCCTGGAATCTTCCTGCCAGTGCAGGAGCCACAGGAGAAGCAGGTTCAATCCCTGGGTTGGGAAGATCCCCTAGAGGAGGAAATGGCAACTCACTCCAGTATTCTTGCCATAATAATCCCATGGACAGAGGAGCTCAGCAGACTACAGTTCATGGGGTCAGAGTCAGACACAACTGAAGGGACTGAGCTCATGCACACACACACATACACACACACGCATGTGCGTGTGTGTATATATATATATATATATATATATATATATGTATGTATATGTGTGTGATTTGGCTATGGGGAGCATACTGTCAAGATCTCAGTGAAGAGTTATTGCTAGTCATGACTAGACATGCTTAGTCAACGATTTTAGTGCTTTTCTAAGTAAGGGAAGATGCAGGAATCTGAGCTAGTTGAAATTCATCCTTATATATACACTTTAGCCATCAAAGGGCCCATATATCCAAAACAGAATGCTTCATCTTGAATTCTTTTCAGGGTGTACTTGTAGGTCAGGACTGCAGTAGCTAACAACCTGATCCTTGTAGAACCAGAATGGCCGGCAGCATTCTTTGCTTATAAACTTTGGCCTTGCTATAAATCTTGGCCTGTGGATATAAGATAAGGTACACAGAGTCCATCTTAAGTGATAGCAATCGAAGGGGAGCAGAATAGGCCACCCCAAAATGTGTCACTTTGACACGTGTGTTACTTTGAGTTGAAGGCAGTTGACCCAACAGACTCAGGGAAAGCTTTTATGTCTTGCTTAACTGCCTAAAAGATTTCAGGGTCTTCCCTGATGGTCCAGTGGTTAAGAATCCATCTGCCAGTACAGAGGACACCAGTACAATCCCTGATTCAGGAAGATCCCACAGGCTGCAGGGCAACTAAGCCCATGTGCCACAACTACTGAGCCCAGGCTCTAGAGCCTGTGCTCTGCAACGAAGAGAAGCCAGTGCAATGAGAAGCCTATGCATTGCAACTAGAGAGTAGCTGCTGCTCGCTGCAACTAGGGAAAGCCCATGTGCAGCAAGGAAGCACCGTGCACCACAACAAAGACCCAGCACAGCTAAAAACTTTTTTTAACTAATAAGAATAATGATAATAATTAGACAGGAATCCTAGACCAGAAAAAGAGCTATTAAAGTAGCTTTCTTTTCCCAAAATAACTTATATGTCTAGCAGGGTAAACTTCTGATTACCAAACATCTGGTCTTTTCATTTGTGTGTTACCCTCCACCCCTTTGAGGTCCCAGGCCCTTTACCATTCCTTAACTCGGGAGAGCATACAAGCTTCAATTGCCCAACTAGTCCTTGAATCATATCTTTTGAACTCCTGCTTGTATAAAATTTGTTTTTCTCCTGTTTATCTGCTCTCTGTTTGTATATATATGTATTATGTATGTATGTATTTATAAAATACGGCTTTTCCTTCTCAATCATTAAATCTCTCCAAATGCTGGAATTCTGAACTAGCAGAGGCTGAGCAATGAAAGAGAAAATTCACTTTTAATTACTTGTGTTCATTCACCTCATAATAGATTTAATCTTTTTCTTCATTATTTTACCATAAAGTCACAAGGTTTCTTTCATATGCTAGCTGTAGAAGAAATGTAATATTTTCTTACTAAAAATAACAGTGATTAGCCCCTATAGACAAGCATTCCTGTGTACATTTTGGCAGATGTAATGAACCCCAGGAAGAGTTCTACAAAACCTGGATGAGAAAAGAAACAAGTTTCTGGAGATTCTGAAAGCAGTGGTAATGAGCCATGTTCTCAGACACAACAATTAAAATATGATCTTAGAAGCAGCCTCAGATTTCTTGCACCAGACTGGCAGTGCTAGATTCGGATTTTAATGCACCGGTCTTGTGGGTGTGAGATATACTCAAACACTGAGCCATCAGTAAAAGACACTTATGTGGCTATTACTGAATGATTAAAAAAACAAATCCCAACTAGCATTATTAAATGCATTTTCTTTTAGTCTGGAGATAAATCCTTGAGGATATTGTTTAAAACCTACTTTTGAAAGGGCCCAATGAAAGTGTTTTCCCATGAATAAAGCAGCATCCGACTTGCATTATTCAAGGTGCTCTATCATAATTAATCTGAAACCCTTGTTCCCTTGATCTCTATGTAAACTTAACAGCAGTGGCATAAAACAACAGGAAAATGAATCTCTCACTTTATTATTCAGGAATGGCAATACATAATTATTATTCACAAATTAGTTTCTTCTGAGACCAAAACAATTAAGTCTGTAGAAACTCAATTCTGCAGAGTATGCAGCAGAAATAAATAATCTACCCTAGAAATGAACAACATGATAATATTGGCTTGGCTGCTCAATTTCTGTACAACAGAGGCAGAACCTTTTGTCCCCCCAGCCTTCCAAACTACTAAATGAGAATGACTTGATATACAGTCTTCTGTACCTCGTATAGGAGTTAACAGAATTAACTGTGAGCCCAGGAGATTGACAGGTGCCTTTCAGGTGCTTCAGAGGCATGGTTGTTCCCCTATCTCGTGTTGCCTCATCTCACTGGCATGTGGGCTCTAGAAGCAAGCTTTGGGTTTGAACATGATTTGGGATTAAAAACCTCTAGTAATTACCAGCTGTGTGATTTGGAAACCTTTCTTTTTAGTCATCCCTGAGCCTTAATCTCTTCACCTGTAAAAAGACGATAATGATATCCTTAGCCCCCTGGGTGACTGGGGAGGGGGCGAGAATAAAAGAACGTGTGTAAACATGTGGTTCAGAGCCTGGCATGTGGTCCACCCTCAGAGCACATAGGCTGGATATATCTCCGGCACACTGGGTTGCAGGGCCAAGCTTACTGCTCCTCCTGTGTGACCTGTGTAGGACTGCAAGTAAAGCAGTCCTGCCACCTGGGATCTTTGCTCCCTCTACTCCACACACCACCCACAGTCCACCAGGTTCCTCTGTCTATGGATTTCCCAGGCAAGAGTACTAGAGTGGGAAGCCATCCCCTTCTCCAGGGGAATCTTCCCAACTCAGGGGTTGAACCCACGTCTTCTGCCTTGCAGGCAGATTCCTTACCTTCTGAGCCACCAGGGCAGCCCTGGGAGTAGAAGATACCACAGAAGATAAATCAGCTTCAGCTTAAAGTGGATATTGGAGCTCCCAGAATGCATCTGCCATTACCCATCTCCACAGGGAATTCTTCTCTGGTCTTGACCTTCTGTCATCTCTCCAGTACGATTCATCTTAGGTGCCTACCTGCCCCTCCCCCTTCACCATTACCCTGCCATTTATGTACACACTTCCCAATTCCTCATTTTTATTCAGAACAGTAGCATTTTAAGTTCACTCCTCTCACCATCCAGGTCAATCTTTGTAGACCCAAAAAGTTATCAACAGGCCCTGCTAAACAAAGCATCATCTACTTTGTAGGGGGTTTTCCAGCTTTATTGAGGTATAATTGACATACAACACCGTGTAAGTGTATAATTTGATGATTCAGTATATGTATATATTGTGAAATGATTATCACCATAGGGCTGGAAAACACCTCCATTACCTGATGTAATCACTATTATTTTGTGTGCATGGTTTAGAACACTTAAGATTTACTCTCTTAGTAATATTCAAGTATATAATACAGTACTGTTAACTATAGTCACCATGCTCTCTGTCTCTGACTTTTTATTTTACTTAGCAAAATGTCCTCAAGATCCATATAAGTTGACACAAATAGAGGATTTCTTTCTTTCTCATGGCTGAATATTTCACTGTACAACCAGTCAGGCCTCTGTATCCATGTATTTCACATCTGGGAATTCAACCAACTGAATATTGAAAATATCCAAAAAATAATCATTCTAAAATTCAAAAAAGGAAGCCTGGAGTTTGCATCATGCTGGAAATTATTTACATAGCATTTACACTGTAAATGCTTCTTTCCAATCCATTCTTCCAATTGTTGAAAAATTCAGACACACACACACCCACACACCCTGGAGCTTGAAGCACTTTGATCATTCTCCACTGCTGTTTGTATGATCTGGCCATCACCTACACTCCATCTCACCTGCATCCTCCTATCCTGTATTGCTCCAGCCACAGTCATCTTCTTTCAGACCCTTAATGGATTCATAGTCCTTCCTGGGACAGTTTTGCTATTCCTTCCCCTTGAAATGTTACATCCTCAGAAAACCTTATCCAACATTCCATATTAACATGGATCACAACTGTACTCTCATATATGCTTTTTTTTTTTTACAGCAATTATCACATTGTGGTCAACTAATTTCCTCCTATTCATTTCCTCCTTAACAGTTTAAGCATCTTAAGATCAAGAATCCCATGGGCCTTGTTCATCAAAGTAATCTCAGTCTCTGTGCTAAAAAGATGCTCAGCAAGTATTAGTTGACTTTTGAATGAAAAAGGAATCTCCACTATTGAAAAAGGAAAGATACTGACATTATCTTTCACCACCACTAGGAGTAAGTAGAAAGCAAATCAAATATTTACTCTTCTGTTGCAACAGTTACTTCCTTTTGAAAATCTTAGACTCTCAATGACGTCACACTGTAGTTTGTCTAAGAAGCTCTGGAGAGAGCTTCTCCTGGTTTCCAGTAGAAGACAGACAAATGCAAAAGAGAGATGACATCATGTGCTGCATAGTAGCCAGAAAATGGGCTTCTAGCCTGAGCTTTGAGTGAGCCGTTAAAAGTGGTTTAAGGAGACAGTGGTTTAAGGAGCCTGGTGGGCTACAGTGCTTGGGGTCACAAAGAGTACAACACGACTGAAGCAGCTCAGCACAGCACAAGGAGACGGTAAGGAGTCAGATGACAGCCAGGTTGCCTGGGGTCAAACCCTGGATCTGCCATTCATATCTTTGCAACCACAGCAAGTTACTTAACCTCCCTAGGCCTCAGGTTCCTCATCTGTAAAATTAGATTAAAACGATGAATAGAATCTACTTCATAGGGTAGTTATGGGAACTGAAAGAGTTAGTATATGTTAAGCACTTAGGTAGGGTAATAGGCACATAATGGTAACAATTATAGCTTCAGCACTGTGCCAAGAACTTCATATAGGTTAGCTAAGTGAGGCCTGTAAGTTGAATAGACTGAACAAGATACTTTTAAAGAGCCTTTTGAGTTCCACCACTTCCAGTGATTTTAAGTAGACTAATTGAGATTATAGACAATAAGAACTCATGATTTTATTTTAATCTCTAGTTTGAAGATGAGAAAAATCGACACTTCAGGAAGTTGTGTCTTGTCCAAGACACAAGAAGGTGAAATCACAAACCCCGGATTATGAATGCAAGATACCTTTCTTAGTTCAAATTGCACTGTCTCTCTATTATATCCCCTAATAATTCTGCTTCCTTGTGTTTGTACTGATTATTTCTCAAAGCATGTCCTGTGTATTTCCCCATTTGATGCTCACTCACAACTCTTTTTGAAGACACCTGATGGTAAGGCCATGCAGTGAAGATCCAAAGGCCAGGCTGACCAGATGCCCATAGGCACTGTGTGTTTTTTGGCGGGGAAAGCTATTTAAGTGCCCTGATCCTCAGTGTCCTCAATTGTAAACTAAAATAATTAGGTTAGACAATCCCTGCTGCTTCTTCTGGATTGAAAAAAATTCTTTTTTCTCAGTGCTCAACCACATATTGTCACTTTCTTAAATCGTCATTATGGACCAAGCCCTTCAGAAGATTGCCCCCAGTTAGGTCATACCACCAATTACCTAATCAAATAGAATAAGAATTGGTCTGCTCCTATGCTGCTGCTGCTACTGCTAAGTCACTTCAGTCGTGTCCGACTCTGTGAGACCCGGTAGACGGTAGCCCACCAGGCTCCCCGCGTCCCCGGGATTCTCCAGGCAAGAACACTGGAGTGGGTTGCCATTTCCTTCTCCAATGCATGAAAGTGAAGTCGCTCAGTCTTGTCCGACTCTTAGCGACCGCATGGACTGCAGCCTACCAGGCTCCTCCGTCCATGGGATTTTCCAGGCAAGAGTACTGGAGTGGAGGGCCTTCTCCGCTGCTCCTATACGGATCATTTTTAAGGTGATTCCTTTGTTAACGATGTGGACTTCAAGTCCAGACCATTCTTATTCTTTGAGTCAGTACAACTGCTATCAAAATCCATACATTCTGTTTGTAAAGACCAGTGGCTGATGAGAACAGCTTTCTGAAGCAACATTCTAAAAATAGCCCTGGGGCGAGTACAAACTTGCCCTGAAATTTTAAGATTTACCACAAGAGGGCAGGGCTGATTCAATCCTGGATGTCTCATTCTTTTTTTTTTTTTTTTTCTCTCTCTCTTTTTTAAGGTGTTAAAAGGGGTACACAGTGGCAGTGTAGACAATAGCATAAATTGGTAAAAATTGCTTTCAAAAATAACATGTTCCTTTTGCAAGAGTCATGAAAATGTTCATATGTAATTCATCTTATTAAAGTGTTTCCATAAAGTAGGAATCCTTTAAAAAAAAATAAAAAGCAATACACAAAAAGATGGCCTTTGTAACGTTTCCTACACTATCTTTTTAAAGTGGAAATAATCTAAATGTCTTTGTAGACTTAGTGAAATAAATAAATAAATAAATATCAAGCTGGTGAAATACACAGCAGCTGTTTTATGAATATTTAGACGACTAAGGTATTAACATACTTATGCTAGATTAAGCAAAAAGCAAAGAATATAAAGTTTAATTTATTCTGGACTGAAGGTATGTAAAAATCATGATTGCATATTCAGTGGGACCAGAATGAGCTGAAGAAAAATGAAAACCATCCTTTTTTTAGGAAGGTAGAATTATAGGTAATTTCTTATTTGCAGTATTATTTACACAGCGTCATGTATGCCGTTTATTTTAATCCTTTTGCCCGTAAAAGAATCAGTGTTGAATATTCCACATTTTTAGGGTTTTCTTCAAGACATTTTCACCTGAATTGCCAAGCATGGCAGACATGGCTAGTTTCTACTTAATCTCCATTTTCCCTCCATCTTCATTAACCAAACTCACACTCTGGTCACAAAGAACCCTGTTAAATATGCTCACCTTCCCTGAAATCTTTGCAACTAGGAACAGCCATCTATTCCAGTTCTGGAAAATAAGATGTAAGCAGAGGCCACTGGCTGAGACCCCTGGGACAATGCTTTACAAAGCAACAGCCTCAGGGGGCATCTACCTTCTGTCTTAGTCCTTTGCCCTCAGCCTTCTCCAGGTTCTAGTCTAGGGTGCAGATACCATGTCTGTAGACTGAGCAGTCATTTTATAACCAAGAGGATGAAAGAGATATGAAAAGGATAATAGAGCAGGAAGACAAGGGGAGCCCAGGTCTTTAAAAGTATCGTGGCACTCATCTGCCTGCCCTGGATGATGGCCTCTGGGCTGGTTGAGTAAGCAAATTGAATTCATTTGGGTAAGGTCTTACAGTTATGAAGCCAAGCAAAATCATAATTGTTACACCATGAAAGGAAACTACAGGAATATGAAGCTATCCCTGGAACGTGAGAAATAGGAAATCAGCTTGAAGGACAGCCATGCGCACGCAAGGACTGGAAAGGTAATTCTGGGAGACACTCCTCAAAGAGCCTCTTTATAAAGTACAGCTATCAGGAGACCTCTTTCAGCTTCTTTTTTTTAATTTTTATTTATTTATTTTTATTTTACTTTACATACATTTCACATTATGATGCAGAGTTAAAAATGTTAAGATCTCGGAGTAGCCCTCCTTTGGCGCCAATTTTTCTGTTTTTGATGTAGTAGAAAAAGTGTGCCCCTTTAAAAAAAAATCCTCTCCTAAATTTATAGTTGCATGAACACTCAAGCTACATTTAGATAATGTATTGTTACAATAACACATAAGTAACATTTAAGTGTCCAATAAGGGAGTAAAGAAATTATATACCCATGCTTTGGGATACTATACAACCTTTATAGGCTCTAACCTGTAGATTGGAGAAGGAAATGGCAACCCACTCCATTATTCTTGCCTGGAGAATTCCATGAACAGAGGAGCCTGGCAGGCTACAGTCCATGAGGTCGCAAAGGGTCGGACACGACTGAGCAACTATCATTCACTCACTCAACCTGTCGATACCGCCAAGGTTCAGTGTCAACTTCAAAGAGTAAGGAGCTGAAATATGACCCCACTTACTGAAAATAAATATATTAGATATGTCTGTTAAAAAGCATAAAGAGACGACTGAAATTATTCACCGTTCACAGGGTTTACCTCTGAGCGAGGAATGCTCTGCCTGCATTTCTACTGTTTGATTATGTACAACTGTGACTTGTGTGGTTTGAGGATGTTTCATAGATACATTCTGCACTCTTCTCAAATGGGATTGTTTTGACGGTATTTTGACCCCACTTTGCTAAACACAAGCACATTGTATATATTTCTATAAAACTTGGTTTTGAACATGATGTCTTTGAGAAACATTTTTGAGAAGGGAAAAGCACGATTGTATGAGAAGAGTAAATAATCTAAAAAGTCATTTGCATTTAAATAAAACCTAATGGAGTGAACACTTCTTGCTATAGTCTTGGTCCCCTAGTAGAAATTCTAGCATAAAAGCTGGGTCACGAGGGGATATATGTATACCTATGGCTGATCCATGTTGATGTATGGCAGAAACCAACACAATATCATAAAACAATCATCCTCCCATTAACAATAAATGTTTTAAAAGTAAAAAGAAAGAAAGAAAATGCTTAGCCAATGTTAAATGATATAACCAGAATTTTAGAAGTTGTGAATAAACAGACTACCATGTTTTTACTGGGGAAAAAAAAAAAAAAAACTGGGTCGCCACACCATCCCTGAGGCTGAGCCCCCACCCCCTTGTATTTCCAAAGGAGGACACTGGGTTGGGGTTTTTTGTGTTTTGTGCAATGCCTCCTAGGCAGAGGGTTTTCTTAGTGGCTCAGACAGTAAAAAATCTGCCTGCAATGCAGGAGACCCGGGTGTAATCCCTGGGTTGGAAAGATCCCCTGGAGAAGGGAATGGCAACCCACTCCAGTATTCTTTCTTGGAGAATTCCATGAACAGAGGAATCTGGCAGGCTACAGCCCACAGGGTCACAAAGAGCTGGACACAACAGAGCTACCAACACTTTTTTTTTCCTAGGCAGAAGGGGAGCTTGCTAGGTGAGGTCCCTGACACACCAGCTGAGAGTCCGCAGTAGCCAAGGTAACGAGATGCTGATACATCTCCCTGAGCAGAGTGTTTCCATCAGCCTTCCCTCCCCACCACCTCGCTGCCTGCTTCAACAATAAAGGAAATCAATGCATGTGTTGCACGAATCTTGAGTGTTCTGTGTCATCAGTAATTTCTGTCTATATTGCCTACCCTTCGAATCCTGAACTCAGAAGTTTTATAATTAACCTTGACTCAGAATAAGACAGCCACACAAATGTCGTTTGTTATAGCTGATTATTTAGGGATAAAGAGAGGAAAGAAGGGACAGACGGACTCCAGGATCAAAAAAATGCAGCTTCAAATCCAGGCTCTGCTGCTTAATGCCTGTGGTCCTCTGACAGCTTAATCCCTTGGTTTCCCTATCTGTAAAGTGTAGTATGGTAGTCTGAAAAGTGCACCCCCTCCAAAGACATCCATGCCTGGACATATTTATTATTTTATAGGGCAAAATATAAGATGATGAAATAACATGATCAACTTTCCATTTTAAAGTGATTACCACCCTAGACAGCATATTCCAAAGCAGAGACATTACTTTGTCAACAAAGGTTGGTCTAGTCGAAGCTATGGTTTTTCCAGTGGTCATGTATGGAAGTGAGAGTTGGACTATAAAGAAAGCTGAGCACTGAAGAATTGATGCTTTTGAACTGTGGTGTTGGAGAAGACTCTTGAGAGTCCCTTGGACTGCAAGGAGATCCAACCAATCCATCCTAAAAGAGATCAGTCCTGGGTGTTCATTGGAAGGACTGATGTTGAGGCTGAAACTCCAATACTTTGGCCACCTGATGCAAAGAGCTGACTCATTTGAAAAGACCCTGATGCTGGGAAAAATTAAGGGCAAGAGAAGGGGATGACAGAGGATAAGATGGTTGGATCGCGTCACCGACTCGATGGGCATGGGTTTGGGTGAACTCCAGGAGCTGGTGATGGGCAGGGAGGCCTGACATGCTGCAGTTCATGGGGCTGCAAAGAGTCGGACACGACTGAGTGACTGAACTGAACTGAACTGAATCACAATCATATTTTGGAGATTGGCTTAAAGGTGGGAAAGGGATGAGATTTGATGATGTTGATATTCTTGAAGTAATCTGCCTGAATGACTTCAAGGCACAGGTAACAGTTATCTGATGCACTTTCAGTTCCAACTAGAGTAACTTGTATGAAAAGCATTCACTACTGTGTTGAGAAGTCATTCAATAATAAGCGGTGTGTCCAAGCCTTCTTCTATTTTGCCCTCATAGCAATCACACAAGGGGTTATTTTAAACATACTATAGATGAAGACATTGAGGTTCAGGATGCTTAAGTGACTTATCAAAGGACTCACAGCTAATAGGTGGCAATCAAGTCCAATCCAGATTGGTGTGTCTTCCATATCAGGCCCTCTGAACCATTGCCCCATACTGCTAGCTGTCTCTGAAAATGTACTTGGGATCCAGACATCCATGTGGCAGAGATGCAGACGGAATTCAAAAGCAGGAGAACAGATGCCTTCCAAACCTTCAATTCTGTGATTCCATTATTCTCCAAAATAGGGCAAACCTATGGAATCAGAGCTAATCCAGGGTAAATCTGACAGCAGGGAGTCAGCGAGGTGATGTGGGCGCTACAGATCCCTGAGATACTTGACTTTCATTCCCATTCACCGGCAGCATCTACCGCATTATTTAGGATAATTAACTATGAGTCCCAAAGGATTATATCCATTCCAACTCTTTCGCCTCTGATGGAGTGAGGATGAGTTTGGAAGAAATAACAAAGTATCTCCGTGAAAATGAATTCCTCAGGTCAAGTTCCCACTACGCGTCCACCTTTAATTTTATTTTTCTCTCTTATCCTCCAACACCTTGATAATGTCATCAATTTAATAAGATTTCTGAGGATAAAGATCTCCAGGGGAACTTGTATTAAGCAATTACCCCAGGGACCAGTAAACACAAGCTCGTGATATTTACTTAAACTTCTCAATTCCGTGGATATGTCAAGGTCTTTATAAACAGAACTGACTTTTTCAGGGTTGGTAAATTAGTGCCGTGTCCAGAATAATTATTTTCACAAGGGAAATGATATGCCCTTATTTTTCATCCTATTCATTGGTGACAGGTGCCATTTCAAGTAATTTACAAAATAAATTCTGAAAATTGTATGGAAATAATGCCTAGGTAAAATTATTATTTCTCTTTCATTATATCTCTCTCAGGCAGTAAAAATTTCTCTATATGTCATGAATATTGAAAAAAAGAGTAAGATCTACGAGATCTATGCTCAAGATAAAAATAAACTGTCTTCGTCTTTGATGGATTTTGTTTCCAACTGTTTAACAAGGCAAGAGCATGAGAGAAGGACTTGCAATTGAAAAGTGGGGTGATCAGGAAGATACCCAGGTGGGTTCATATCACTTATAGCAAACTGAATAGGGAATAACAACTGATTTTGGATAATTCTGGGGCAAAAGTTTTGCTTGGTGGTGAAAAGAAGAAACTACCTGATTTTTTAAAAGAGATCTTATCCACAAATCTCATTCCTAGGTATAAATCCAAAATAATAAAAGTAAGAACTGAAACCAATGTTCATAGCAACATTATTCACAATAGCCAAAAAGTGGAAACAACCCAAATGTCCATCAACAGATGACTGGATTACAAAATGTGCTATATATACACACCAGATATTAATCAGCTCTAAAAAAGAGTGAAATTTTCATAGATGCTACAACACAGAGGGACTGTGAAAATACTATGCTTGGTGAAAAAAGATATATAAGGGTAAATATTGTATGATTCCACTTATATGAGGTAACTAGAATAGGGAAATTCATGAAGACAGAAAGTAGAATAGAGGTTAACAGTTTCTGAGAGGAGGGTGGGGGGTGGCAATTACTATTTAATGGTTACAGAGAAGTGATGATTGTTATATATTGTTAATGTATTTAGTGCCACTGAATTATGCACTTACAGTTAAAATGAAAAATATTACATTGTGCGTATTTTACCATGATAGATTTTTTAAAAAGAGATCTTACCTATTTCACCCTGAAAAGATTTAGATTCTACATAATGTAGAGGCAATTGCTCCGGGACTATGAATTGCAGCAAAGTGAGTCATGAATGCTTGCACGCTCAGTCATGCCAGACTCTTTGCAACCTCATGGACGATAGCCTATCCCCCAGGCTCTTCTGTCCATGGGATTCTCCAGGCAAGAATACTGGGGTGGGTTGCCATCTCCTTCTGTAGGGGATCTTCCTGACCCAGGGATCAAATCGGTGTCCCCTGTCTTCCCTGCATGGGCAAGCAAATTCTTTACCACTGTGCCACCTGGGCAGCCCCTGATTATAGAGGCATTGGAAGACCAGTTTTCAACTTTTTAAAATTAATGAATCCTTGAAGAATCTTGTGGAAGTGATGTGCTCCTCCCAGGTGGGGGCAGGGCGGACAACACTGTGTACAGTTTGTGGGACAGGGATTGTGGCTCCCTGAAGTCTCCCCATTGACCTCTCTGAGACAGCAGTCATGAGACTCAAAGAACTCTAGAGCCAGCTATGGAGGAAGTCACATGACTTTCAGTGAAGGAAAGGGAGTCTCACTGGCATGTGACCCCCCAATTCTCTTAAAGTCTAGAGAAACTCTGAAATCACAGGTGGGACAAGAGAACAGAAGAACCATTCTCAGTCTAAAAGCTCATGCACTCTTGAGTGCAATCTCAGCTTTGTCTAAACTGAGTCTCTTTCTCATAACCTATCACAAATAGTGAATGGTAATCAAATCAGTGCGAAGGCTAAAGAATTAAATGATATGACTTCATCTCTTGAAAATATCGAATCATGTTAATAAGCTATTTCATTCATCTTTGGGTCCATTTTTGAGATGTGTCTGCACACAGCTCTTTTCTTTTTTTTTTTAAGGAAAACTTAATAATATCCTTTCTGAATAAAAAGAAGATTTTGTTTTGTATCCGGTTGTAATTTGAAAAGGAACAATGAAAATTATACATTTGGAATAATGTAGGAAATAAACACCCCTTCATTACTGGTCACAAAGTTCTATTTTTATACGACTAGTTAATGCTTACTATTCTCTCTGAAATTTCTAGAGTTGGCAGTACTTTCATGTATTTAGTAGAAATTGGTACTTTATAATCTTGAGATGAGAAGTATAACAAATTTGAAAGTTTTAAATAATAATTTTCTTTGTTTCTGGCTCTCATCTTATTAAGTGCCCAGCTTCTATGTTGATTCATTCTTAACAGGTCAAATAATAAAAGCATCTGAATGCAGACTATTCCTACTGCATTTCTTTTAAACATACAAATCAACATCTAGAGATGAAAAGAAAGAGAAAAATAAAATGTAAACATGACTTGTATATTTAAACTGCTAAGATAAATAATGGATCCCTTTGAGATTTTTGTGACTATAGAGCACCACCAAGTCAAATGACACATGTAATTAAGCCTAGGCTAGCAACAGTCTTTGACCATTCCCAAATCTAAAGACAATGCTGTGTTTTACTGTAAGTTCATAGTCATCCTTTCATAGACTCTAACAAATCCAGCCTGACAGATAGTTTGTGGTAAGAACATTTACCCCTCCAGGCACAATATCCCATTTTCATTGTCCTGCTGATCTCATTTTTAAATAATCTGTGTGTAGTACTTTCCCTCTTGAGTTAAAGACCATAGGAAAGATGGGCTAAGAAACACTTCAAAAGCTTCCCATCACACTTTGTTTAGAATTCAGTGAGTGCATAGTCAACCAAGATTTGCTGCATTTGTACTAAGATAAGATTAACACTTTTTACTGTGACAACTAGAAATCAATGTGATCGCTTACAGTTTTATTTAACTCCTTGCTGTCTCTTTTATAAGCTATAATTGTAGTACAATCTGTAAATCTTCTTCAGGAAAATCTTTAAAAGCCTGCCTTTGAATAATCTGATAGGTGGTACAGTTGAGCAGTGCTTTCCAAAAGGTAGCATGTGTGCCACTGCTGAGATGCAAGCTGATTTCACAGGAGCACAGTTACATTTTTATAGTAGTCGTGTTTTTATTTTCATGGTTTTCTTATCTCTATTGGAAATAACACTGCATCTCCATTTCTAGTAGAAATACAACTTCCTGAATTTGCTTCTGAATAGTTTTATTTGAATTAAGAATGGATATAGAAGCTTCGCTCATGGTCCAGTGGCTAAGAGTCTGCCTTGCAATGCAAGGAACACTGGTTTGACCCCTGGTCCAGGAAGATCCCAGAGAAATTTCTGTTGTTTCTAAGAGCAGTCCATCTGAGATATTTTGTTATTGCTGCCTAGACGGACCAAAACACACACTATGGAGGTGTCTGAGGGGTGGCCTCACGGACCCACATCCAGGCTCAGACTGAGGAAGTGTCCTTCCCTCAGCCAGCCCAACCTGGATAGACCCAGGCCTTTGTTTTGCCACTCTGGTGGCCAGGTGGGAGCCTGAGTCTGTGCATATAGACCCCTCATCCCTACTAAAAAAAAATGTGTGAATGAAGGTGAGCCAACACATCATCTTTGCCTGACTTGGAGAATGTATCCTTATTTCCAGAGGGAGAGAGGACACTGTTCCTAAGGTAAAGCTTTGCAGCCCAGCAGCCACATGAGTATTGAGTCCACAGACACCTTCTCCCCGGGATCCAGATGCAAAGAAGCTGGGAGGAGAATAGTCATCTCTCCTTTCTCATATATTATTGAGCAGTCTATGCCCTTCTGCATACACACACACAAATAATCATATTAGTCCAATTGGATTAGTTCAATGCATATCATTTTTAAACCTCTGGGAAAAGATGGGGAATACTTCCCTTTGTTTGCAGAAAATCTGATTGAAGTAGATCATACATATGTTTACAAAGGATAAAGAGCCAGATTAATTTAAATAGGTGAAGCTACAGGGAGCATTAGTCACAGACATCATTCATTAACAAAAGCCACCTGAAAAAATGAGAATAAAAAGTCATCAATGGGTATTTGAAATTCATTAAAATATATCTAACCTACAGTCCTTACATAGCAAATCCCAAGGTAAACCTAGTTATAAAATCAAATCCTATTGTACTATTTTTTAATACTAAATCCCAGGGTAAATTTATTAATAGTTATAAAATTCAAACTCTAGTGTGAAAGAAAATTAATAAATATGTTGAAAATTAAGTGTAAATTTAATAAATATGGAATGGCATGAGTAACAGAAATGAAATCAAATATTCTGACCATTCCTTTATTTATATATATTTTCTGTTCTTGAAAATAAAAACCAAATTTTTATGAATATCACATTCAGTATTTGTTGTTAAATTAAAAACACTTCCAAATGAAAATGTTAACATTAGAACCACTGGGTCTATATATAGCCTCTTTTAGTGAATTACAGAAAAACCATAACCACAGAATCTTAAATTTGCTGGGTCATTGGATAGGACTCTGGAATCTTTTACTTCCAGGGTTATTTATTTGTTGCAATGCTCTTAATTATAACTGTACTTAATGTGTTTCATTGCTTCCTGAAAACTAAGATTATTCTTTATTTAGGAGCATAGCGAAATTTCATGCTCAGTTATACAGTTTGTTTGTTTGTTTCCTCAGAACACAGATATAGAGTATCTTTAACTCTGTTAAGCCAAGACAATGCAATATTGCTACATTTCCAGAAGGGAAGACAATAGATTTCCATCCATGATGGATGACATTTAAAAATCTCTGTGTCCTCTCGGCCTTCTAAATACATGGGGCTAACATGAAACAAAAGAGGCGGAGAAGAAATAAAGACTAAGGGAAAGAATTGAGGCAGAATGACAGGCTCATTAAAATGTGCAGAAAGCATCTCAGACTCCCTCGAGAAAGCTGTTATCGTGAAATAATCACACTGACGAACATGGAAAGAGTGGATTCCGGCAGGGGCCTTCTATTGCACCCAAGAAGTTGGTGATTATGTCCTGGAAATATGACCTCGTGAAAGCCTGGCTGCTTTGTTGCTTAATAGAGTTCACAGAGAATGCTTGTCTCCAAAATGAGATTTCTCCCCTATTCACTGTGCAGCCTGGGCATCTTGACAGGATGAGCAGGGGGTCATTTCTCCTAATCAAGGGAGGGGTGGGAACCCCTGGGGGCAGAAATTGTAAGCAATCAAGCTCAACTTTTGCAGGAAGAGCTCTTGCCTTCTGCTCAGATGTCAAATGGTCAAAAAAGAAGAGATAAGAGAAGCTACTAGAATTTGGTGGAAATAGCATAATAAGTCAGACAGACCCATTTTTCTTGGCAATTATCCCATTTCTCTCTCTGAGGCTGTAAGAAATATTCCTTTGCTGCTTGAGCAACCTATGTAGACTCTTCAGCTCTTTAAATTGAAATCTTTGTTGGTCTTTCCATTTTCTCCCTCTGTTGGTTCAAAAATCTTACATATAGTTTAATCCGAAAACACAGACAAGGCTTTCTGAATTGTTGCACTGAATGAAGTGTTTTTCCTCTTGATGCAGCTGGACTATGAGACAATGTAAAGGGCAATGGGGCGGGCGGGTTGGGGGGCAGTAAATGAAATAGTACAGCCCATGTGTGAGGGGGGCCTCTGGAAAACTGCAGTTCTGAATTTGTAAACAGGGACAACAATAAACAACCCCCAAAACGAATGGTTTCTGGCTTAACAGAATTTATTTTTTTAATGAAAAAACAAATAGAAAAAAAAAAGTACTCTAAGATTCCTTTACTATTTTCTCAACTATGCATTTGTATGTGCTCATACATATAAATATAAATGCATTAAAAAGATCAGAAAATGATATTCTGCTATTAATAATGACTACCTTTAGGATACGGTCAGCTGGAGTGAAATTAGAGGCAGGAATGAAAATAGATTAACTCTTAATAATCCTGAGTATAGCTTTTCCTTGCTTGAAATACTCCCTCAGGAGTGTACTCCTGTATTACCTGTGAAAACTAATCAGTACTTTTAAAAGATGGAAAACATATGGCTTATCCACAACAGAATCTGGGTATGGCTGTGAAATAGAATGCTATATAGACTCAAGGATTCCCTTTTAACAAAGGGGACCTCTAAAATGAACATTCCCACCAGGGAGGTTCCATCCGCATAGAAAGTTTCTCTGAGGGTAAGTCAGAGATCCATACATGCTTAAAGACCACAGGTCTTGGATGTTTGTTTATCAAAATGAAAGTGTTAGTCACTCAGTTGTGTCTGACTCTTTGCAAACTCATGGACTGTAGCCCACCAGGCTCCTCTGTCCATAGAATTCTCCAGGCAAGAATATTGGAGTGGGTTGCCATTCCCTCCTCCAGGAGATCGTCCCAACCCAGGAACTGAATTCGAGTCTCCTGCATTGCAGGCAGATTCTTTATCATCTGAGCCATAATCAAATAATATTTTCTCAAGAAGCTCCAAATGTTCCCAAGACAATATTACAAGAGATCTTCAAAGGCTTCTAACTCTGTTAATTGCATGCCAACCCCACTGAAATATGAAAATTTAGGACAATTTTGATTGACAGACATGGTGTGATTTCCCTGCTGTGGGTTATACACCCTGTGTATTAGAGATCTAAGAAAAGACTCATTTGAACCATCATGTTTCTTCATACCAAAATTTTGACAGTCTTCAGTGTGGGCCTTATATGTTGAGTAGTTCAGGACATGTCTGGGGATTAACACAGCACACTTTCTAACATAAGACTAACAAGCTGCCTAATGAATCCCCTAGAGCACTTGGAAACACAAGTTAAGAAACCAGCTGAAAATACTGGTGATTGTGGGTTTTCAGCCTGAGAATTATGCTCCAGATTTTAGTGCACCCTGGAGTCAGTAACGTCCTGTTGATATTTTTGTCTGTTACAGGCCTGAGTGACACCAGCGATGCAGTGTTGGGTGGCAAAAAAGACAGGAAACATTCCTAACTGAAGCCAGGCATCCAAGGTTCTCACATCATCCTCTCGCCAATTTCAAGGGGCAAATTCATACCATGCATGCCAAGGGCAGCTTCTAGAACAGAGGACAAATTGTCCAAATGTTTAAAATCCTTTTAGCTGAATCCATTACACGAATATCTGACAATTATGAACTAAGTCTCATTTAGCATGCTTGGATGCTCTCACTTAAGGCAATAATTACTGAAAAGAATGAGTTGTAGAAACCTCTTTCCCAGCACATTGGTTGACAGGACACCCCACTGGCTATAATGCAACCCTCAGGCAGAGCTTTTTATATTCAATGTTGAAAACTTATCCCTTGTAAATGGCAGATTGAGAATTTTCACTGTCAATCTTGCTTTCCACTCAGCTACATTTCTATTTCACAGAACATCTTGGATCTAACTCAGGGAGGTCCCTAAAAATATAGAGCAAGAATAAATCCAAAAAGAGGAACAAGTCTGATGACAAGAACTTCTCTGCTAGATCAATGACAGGAAAATCTCCCTTTGGCAAAAATTCTTTCAAAGGGTGACTTTCAAAACCCTAACGTAATGCCCTTCATTCAGGGCAAGAATATCAAGAGCAGCAGGGGTTGAGAGGATTTCACTTCTAGGACAAGAACTGTGTTTGCACTACATCAGGGGTCACATTGCAGAAATACATAGAGTTTAAAGCTGCAAGGTACTGTTACAGGTCATCTAATCTGACCCACTGTGGATATTTCCATCCAAACGGAAATTCAAACTCCATATGATTACTCTCCATAATGCGTCATTCACAGCCTCCTAAAAGGCATCTTCAGTGTTGGGCACCTGTCACCTCATTTTCTTAATCATGAGCCACAACTTGCAGCCTTTTGATTTCTACCCATTTTCTCCTTCAGAGCCACATAACCCAGCTGATTTTGAACTATAAACTTCCCCGGCTAAGCTATATAATCACATTCTTTTTGCATACGCGCTTAGTCATGTCCAGCTCTTTGTAATCCCATGTACTATAGCCTCCCTGGCTCTTCTATCTACGGAATTTTCAAGGCAAGAATACTGGAGTGGGTTGCTATTTCCTTCTCCAGGGGATCTTTCCGATCCAGGGATCAAACCCGCAACTGCGTCTCCCGCATCAGTAGGTGGATTCCATAAAATCACATAACTCCCCCTTAAGAATGTTTTAATTCATGGCATTGTTTAATGTGGAATAAGTTAAAAGCAATTTTAAATGACTTTCCTTTTCATATATTATTAAATATTATATTAGAATATTTATTAAATTTATTTTATTATCCTCATGAATACCAAGTAAACATGTAAAAATAAATTATTTTTCCTTGTTTTTCAAGTCCTATAAACTAGGCAATTCACTTTAATCATGTGAGGAAATGCATTTAAATTGTACTGGATATATATGGCTTGGTGAAAGACTGAATCTTGAACTAAAGATTAAATTTTAAATATCTGTTTCAGTTAAGAAGAGTGGTTATTTAGGCACTTGGGATACAATGATGAAGAGTGTGCAGTCAGTCCCCACCTCTGGGATTCTGATTCATGTTCTCAGGAATAAGTCTCTAGAGTTGTATTTTGTTAAATCCACCAGGCTGACACCACCAGTAGTTGGTAATTGGAGGGTATCTACACTGAACCAATGGCAGATTTAAATTATTCACACAGTATATTTGCAATACCTATATCTGACAAGGAACCCATATCCAGTATATACAAAGAATTCTTACAGAAATTTTTAAATGAAACAGGCACAGTTAGAAAATTTGCAAAATCCTCCATGGACATAAAAGAGAATATCCAAATGGCCAATAAAAAGGGTTGCCACTTCATTAGTTATCACAGGAATACAATTTAAAGTGCATTGTAATAACACCTCATACCCAGCAGAATGGCTTAAATGAATAAGCCAGACAACACCAAGTTCTATTCTAGAATAAAGAATAACTAGAATTTTCATCTGCTGTTGATGGAAACATAAGTCTTCGGAAGTCAGTTTGGCAGCATCAGATAGAGCTGACTGGATCTATATCCTGCAGCAATTCCTCTTCTGTGAGTATGTATCTTCCTCTCTGGGTACATATTTTCACCATAAAACACATGGAAAAATATTATGTACTATTTGTAATAGCCAAAAACTGCAAATAACTCAATCCCTCGGCAGTAAAAATGATAAATAAACAGAAGCATATTAATTTATAGGGATACAATATAACAATGAGAATGAATGAACTATTACTGCATCCAAAAACATGAGTGAATTTCACAATGTTGAGCAGACGTAAGACAGAAAAAGAGTATATTGTGTCATGGTTAAATTTTATGAAATTCAAAAACAAGCAAAATACATCTATAGTGTCAGAAGTTGAGACAGTGGTTAGCCCTGGGGGAGAGAGTGACTGAGAGAGGGTCTAAGAGAGATCTCTGCACTGTTTATTAGACTTTGGGTTTTTATTTGGGGGCTGGATATATGGGTTTGCTCATTTTTGGGAAATTCACACTTAGGATCTTGTGTTTCTCTGAAGGTAGTCACAGTTCAAAAACATTGTTTGATGAATCCTAATAGTAAAAATAATAGCCCAGGTGGGAAGACTGTAGCTATCCAGCTGCTTCATCCAGGAAGGATCCTCCCTGGGTCCAGGATACCGGACCCAAGGTGCCTCTTCTAATTCCACTTTGCTCATAACAAAGCTGATCCCATGGATCCCTGCTTCCTATAGCTCTTCCTCAATTGCTTCAAAATCTGACCCTCAAATGACCCTCAAATCCCAATACAAACGCATTTTATTGTTTCAGTGTTTGTGTGTTACCAACAAGATGGGAAATTCAGCATGATCACTGTATAGAGGAAATGATAGATCCTGAAGACAGAATTGAAGGAGGAATTGGAAGATAGATTGTGAAGGATATTTTACACCATAATAAGGAAAGTTTATTCTTTATGGTTGGCAGTGAGAAGACTATAGAAATCCTTAAGCAAGGTAATGAGATAATTGGATTTCTTTTGAACTTATTCACTATAGTAATAAAGCTATGGATTAAATAATAATTATACCATTTATAAGGAAATTTGGTCAATGAGCTATATTATGCCATATAGCACAATATTTAAGCATAAAGAAGACTTGGATTTAAATTATTACTCTGCAATTAGTTATGTAACCTTGGTCCTCTCATGTTTAAGCATCTTCTATACAATACCACCTTCCAGTGCTCTTGCCTGGAAAATGCCATGGACGGAGGAGCTTGGTGGGCTGCAGTCCATGGGATCGCTAAGAGTCAGACACGACTGAGTGACTTCACTTTCACTTTTCACTTTCATGCATTGGAAAAGGAAATGGCAACCCACTCCAGTGTTCTTGCCTAGAGCATCCCAGGGTCAGCGAAGCCTGGTGGGCTGCGGTCTATGGGGTTGCACAGAGTCGGACGCGACTGAAGCGACTCAGCTGCAGCAGCATACAATAGCACCGGGCTCATAATATTGACTTGAAGGTTAATTAAATGAGAAACTAGATGCAAACAGGTAGCAATGAATAATATTGGCATTTGTTAGCTGTCAAACATTTGAGATACTCCTTGTCAGGTCCAATATATGATGTTTAGGGTTATCATTAGTGCAGCAATGCTGTTCAACTTCAACCCATGCTGTCCATAAAAATGATTCATGAAGTTTCTGAAAATACATCTGTCGAGGTCCCATCTCAAGATTCTGATTCAGTGATTTTGCAGAGGCCCTAAACATCTGCATGTACTTTAGATGCCACAGATATTCCACAGATGCACAGTCACAGTCACAAGAATACTTAATTAGTATGTGGGAGATTAAACACTACTTTCAGATCCTTTTTCAGAAGGAAATGGCAACCCACTCTACTATTCTTGCCTAGAGAATCCCATGGACAGAGGAGCCTGGTAGGCTACGGTCCATGGGGTTGCAAAGAGTTGGACACAACTGAGTGACTAACACACTTCAGTTTCATTAGTGATATGTTTTGTATATATATACCATAAATAACATAGCAGTTAGCTTAGAGTTTATGTCTCTGTACCTCAGCTTCCATAATCACAGTGCGAAGAAATATGAATAGTACTTTTGTTTAAAAGAAATACCATGTCAGAGGCAGACCTGTAGCTTAATATAATAACACATGCATGTAATACCAGGAAAGTTAAGGCATGTTCAGAGGAAGGGATCCAGGTGAGGTGATGAAACAGCACCTATACAGGTTAGTCCATAATTCACACACACAGATGAGTCAGAGGTCAAGATGTTGCAGTCAGTCAGGAACCAAGAAGAAAAGGAGAAATCAGTGCCTGCCTGGAGGATCAGAGCAAAGAGAGTGAGAGACAAAGAGGCATGGATGAACTGAAGATTCCCAAAGCTGGAAGGCAAGGTAGATGGTCAAAAGCCAGGCAGATCAGCAGGAACCAGATGACTTACAAGTTAGAGGAGCAGAACAGATACCAGGTATGAGCAAAAAGGAGAGCTGGCAGAAAGCCTCTTATATTCTTCCTGTTGCAGCAGGAACCAATCTAGGCTTGACGGTGAAAGCAAGAGAATGCATGAACATAGAGGAGGCAAAGTTTATGGAAGCAGTAATAACACAAAATCTCTGATGAATAACACTAGACATCTACAGAAATGCAAAAACATGGAGAGATGCTATTAGCATTCAATACTACTAAAACAAATTTATATTCAAGAAGCTATGACATATGACAAAATATATCAGAGTACTGTGATTTAAAAAGAAAAATGGACCCCCACGCTCCCCCAGGGTGCACCAGGCAACGCCAGCGCCACCCAAGAGTGACATCCCGCTTCCCCCCAGGGGCAGGAAGTGGCAGATGAGCCCACTGTGTGGCCACCGTGGGGGAGGTGAGGGTTCCCAATCCCACCTCCCCTCCTAAGTGAAGGAGCTGAGGCCCCAAGGCTAGTGGAGAAAGGAACCCAGCCAGCAATCTCACGCAGGGTGCAGGACATGCAGGGCTCCGGCCCCGGATGTCCCTGCACCATCGTGAAAGTGAGAGTCTTGTCCGACTCTTTGCGACCTCATGGGCTTCTCCAGGCCATGGCATTTTCCAGGCCAGAATACTGGAGTGAGTAGCCTTTCCCTTTTCCAGGGGTTCTTCCCAACCCAGGGATAGAACCCAGGCCTCTCTCATTGCAGGCAGATCCTTTACCAGCTGAGCCACAGGGAAGCCCATGGATACTGGG
Source organism: Oryx dammah (assembly GCF_014754425.2). Lineage (NCBI taxonomy): Eukaryota > Metazoa > Chordata > Mammalia > Artiodactyla > Bovidae > Oryx > Oryx dammah. The sequence goes on along the minus strand of NW_024080556.1, from coordinate 4,987,114 downwards.
GTGGGTAGATCTTCCCGACCTAGGAATGGAACCAGGGTCTCTCCTGTATTGCAGGTAGATTCTTTACCAACTGAGCTATCAGGGAAGCCGCACCATGGTAGCCGATAGCAAAGATGAGGAACCTGAAGTCTTCATCGGGGACTCCTTGGTCCAGCTCACGGACCAGCGGGGAGATCTGGCAGGAGCTCTTTTCCCCTCTGCACACACTTACCTTTGGCCTTGGCGGTGGCAGCACGCAGCATGGGCTGTGGAGTCGGGAGAACGAGAACCGGGAGCTGGAACACCTCGGCCCCTAGATGGCGGTGGTCTGGGTGGGTACCAACAACCACGGGCGCACCGCAGAGCAGGTGACTGGCGGCATCAAAGCCACAGTGCAACTGGTGAACGCAACGGCAGCCCCAGGCATGGGCTAACGGTGCTGGGCCTGCTTATTCGGGGCCAGCGCCCCAACCCCTTTAGAGAGAAAAACCGACAGGTGACTGGTTGGCCACCCAAGGGCCCACTTCCTGGACGCATATCCTGGCTTGGTGCACCCAGATGGTACCATCAGCCACTATGATATGTACGACTACCTGCATCTGAGCCGCCTGGGGTACACACCTGTGTGCCGGGCCCTGCACTTCTTGTTTCTGCATCGCTAGCCCGAGACCAGGGACAGGGTGGTGCCCCCTGCTGGAATCCACCCCGTAAGCATCTGCCTTTCCTGCAACATTAAATTTTCATTTTTCAGTCCCACCCCCCCCCAAAATGGAACACAGAGAGTAATTTCATTCATTCATTCAACCGAATAACAATAATTGAATGTCTTCCGTTGTCAAGTCTTACCCTAAGCAGTAGGTATATAAAGACAAAAACAGAGCCTTTGAGACTTTCCTGGTGGTCCAGCGGTTAAGAATCTGCCTGTAGGGGACACAGGTTCGATTCCTGGTCTGGGAGGATTCCACATGCTGTAAGGCAACGCAGCCTGTGTGCTGCAGCTACTGACCCATGCACCCTGGAGCCTGTGCTCCGCAACAAGAGAAGCTACTGCACAGAGAAACTGGAGCACTTCAATTCAACTGTAGCCCACAAGCAGCAAGGAAGACCCAGCATAGCCAAGATTAAATAATTTTTTAAAATACAGTATTCAAAGATCTTACTATCTAGCAGGAGCAACAAAGACGGAATTATGTGATATATTCAGTCCTATGACACAGTGAATATTAGAGTGTCAGGGAGGACGTCCCAGTGTGAAGCTTTGAAGAACTCACAGGCATTAGTTAGGAAAGAATATAACCCACTGTGAATGAACCGCATGTTCAAGAACAAGACGGCGAAGAGGGTGCGGCATGTTTGAGGACTTGGAAGTAATTCAATGTGGCCGCAACATATGCTATGAGGTTAGGAGGAACGGAAAGTTGAGGCTGCAGAGATAGACAGGGGACCACTAATGAAAGGCCATGTTAAAATGCTTGGATTTTCTCCAAAATAAAATTTTCTCTGACTTTGTCATTTTAAGTATCATATCCAAGGATCTGCAGCAGACAAAATGAAATGGAAAACCAAACAACATATACGAATTCAGCCATGCAATTATCCATGCGTGGTCAAACAGGAATTCTAGGTTAACTAGTTTAGACCCAGTTCTGAAAATACAAAGGAGCCTCTTTTGCGGGGGAATCAGATACAGCTCCAAATGTATACATCAAATTTATTTCGTCACTTCAGGATCTGGTGTTACAAAATCACCTTTTAAAAGTCTACAGATAGCACACTTAAACCTCTAGACAAATCTAAATTTATTTCATGTTAATTTTAAAAAATAAATATAGATTTTACAATATCTTCGAAAATGAAGGATGAAGAGAATAAAGAGCTATTATATCAAATAAGAATGTGTTGATTTAACAACAAAATGGTTAGAGATCAGTGTTTTTTAACAGTCATACCTTTTCAACTATCTTAGGATATGTCAGTTGAGGGAACAGTCCCAGTTAAGACTATAAGGAAATTATTTAGGAATTTTACCCTCTTTTTTAGCCACATATTCACCTAATCAATTTTTTTTTCTTATTCTTAGGATGCTGGGGCTGGGGGTGGGGGGGAATCTACAACCACGTGGTCTGAAGACACCACAAATTTAAGATCTGCAGCTCCGGCTGCCTCCGTGCTCTGAGCAGCATGGCTTAGTCTGCCCTTTTCCTTATTTCTCCCAGCACCTGTGCTAAATGTTCACCTCTTTCCCAAGTCTTCCTGCTCACTTATGGCAAACTGTCTTGTTCTTACTCACTGGATGTAGGAACTGAATATGAGAGATTATACACACAGTTGACTAAAGATTGTGAGATCAGCAGATATCCAAGGAAAACTCACACATTAAGGGGTAACTGACAGGGTTGACCAGGAGCCTTAGAGAAGACTGAAAAGAGGAAAATTAGGAGGCACCCAGAAATTTTAGTATTACAAAGCCCATATGTGGCTCTATAATGATCATGGTAAATAGTGACCTTATTTCAAATAATTCCAATGGAGCAATGAAAAAAGAAATCAGATTCGAGTTGACTGAACAGCAAATGAGAGAGACAGGAAAAAGCAAGTACATAATCTTCTTTCAAGGAGTTTGTCTGTGGGGACGTCCCTGGTGGTCCAGTGGTTGGGAGCCTGCCTGCCAATATGGGGGACATGGGTTCGATCCCTGGTCCGGCGGGATTCCACTTGTTGAGAAGCAGCTGAGCCTGTGTGCCACAACTACTGAGCTGGTGCTCTAGAGCCCACCAGTCCTGAGACCTAGAGCCCATGCTCCACAACAAGAAAATCCACCACAATGAGGTGCCCGTGCCGCACAATGAAGAGTAGCCCCTTCTCACTACAACTAGAGAAAGCCCACACATAGCAATGAAGACCCAGTGCAGCCAAAAATAAAACATATACATAAATAGGTACCTCATTTTTAGAATGACATTTCATGATGAAAGAGAAGGTTGTCTATGAAACAGAAAGATGTCATGACTGATTTAAAAGGACAGAGGATGAAAGGAAGCGTTCACTGTGGATATGGCAGTGGTGGTGATGGTAAGTAGAGGTGACCAGCAGGCAGCAGAGGTGATGGTGAAGAGGGTAGATGTGAAGAGGGTAGAGGGTAGCAGCTGTGGTGGCCTTGGAGATGATGAAGATGGTGGAGGAGGCAGAGGCACAAAGGTGGTGTGCAGATAGATGCTGAGGCAGTGGTGGTGGTGGTGTAAGTGATGATGGAGGCGGGGATGGCGGTCTTAGTTATGACGGTGATGATTGTGGTAGCAGTGACAGTAGAAACGGAAACGGTAGCTTTAAATATAGAAAATCCTTGAGCATGTTTATCTACTAAGATGAAAGAAGCAGTAGGAGAGAGAATAAAGAAAATAGGATGGAGCTGGTCCCAAAGAATAATAAGACAAGGAGGTTAGAGCACAGGTGGAGGAACTAAATTGCAACACCATCTTCCAGAGGTAAAATTCCCATAATGAACTACCTGCTGCTGCTGCTGCTGCTGCTAAGTCACTTCAGTCGTGTCCGAATCTGTGCGACCTCCCAGACGGCAGCCCACCAGGCTCCGCCATCCTTGGAATTCTCCAGGCAAGAACACTGGAATGGGTTGCCATTTACTTCTCCAATGCATAAAAGCGAAAAGTAAAAGTGAAGTCGCTCAGTCGACTCTTAGTGACTCCATGGACTGCAGCCTACCAGGCTCCTCCGTCCATGGGATTTTCTAAGCAAAAGTACTGGAGTGGGGTGCCATTGCCTTCTCTGAATGAACTAACTACAGGTCTCCAAATGTGTCATGCCGCTCAGCCTCTGCACAGGTGCTATTCCTTTAGCCTAGAACACCCTTTCCCTCCCTTATGTTCTGCATATTCTATTTTTTTCCTTCGAAATGGAATTTCATATCTATCTATTTCAGGAAGACTTTTCTAATCCCCTCCTCCAGTTTCATAAAATACCAAATCGCTGGGCTTCCATAATATGTAGGACTTTTCATACTATATTGTAATAGTTTTGGTTTCCACTAGAATGTAAGATCCATGACAGCAGATATCATATTTCATTAGATTTTCATTTATTAATTCAATTAGATTAATATACCACTACTACTACTAATAGAGTTTTGCCAAGAAAATGCACTGGTCATAGCAAACACCCGCTTCCAACAACACAAAAGAAGACTCTACACATGGACATCACCAGATGGTCAACATCAAAATCAGATTGATTATATTCTTTACAGCCAAAGATGGAGAAACTCTCTACAGTCAACAAAAGCAAGACCAGGAGCTGACTGTGGCTCAGATCATGAACACCTTACTACCAAATTCAGACTTAAATTGAAGAGAGTAGGGAAAACCACTAGACCATTCAGGTATGATCTAAATCAAATCGCTTATGATTATACAGTGGAAGGGAGAAATAAATTTAAGGGCCTAGATCTGATAGATAGAGTGCCTGATGAACTATGGAATGAGGTTCGTGACATTGTACAGGAAACAGGGATCAAGACCATCCCCATGGAAAAGAAATGCAAAAAAGCAAAATGGCTTTCTGGGGAGGCCTTACAAATAGCT